>NW_010104023.1:493-1526 GCF_000699245.1 Pterocles gutturalis | reverse complement strand
ACGGGACACAGCAATGCTCTGCAGCATGGGCTCTGCTGCGCGTGGTCCAGCCCCCCCTTCCCCGCCCGCAGACTGGGTTTCTCTGGGTTTTTGCTCCACTCTGCCGGTGAGCAGGCAGGGGACGGGGGGAGCAGCAGCACCCACTCACCCAGCACCAGCGTGGGCCAGCTGGAGATCCGTGCCTTCAGGCCTTGGTAGAAGATCTGGTGCAAGAACATGATTGTTTCGCTGGAAGAGAAAGCGGGGGGTGGAAGAGCAAATCAACGCATGGCAAATAATGAATAATGAAAGGAAACCACCAGCCTGGGGAGGGACAGGGGAGCCTGGGGAGGTGGCTGGACAATGTGGGGTGCAGGGGTGTCCCCGCCCCGCCCTGCTACAGCATCCCCGGAGCATCACCCCTGTGGCACCTCCTCGTGCCACTGCCCAGCCCACAGTGGCTGCTCGTGCAGGTGACCCACGGGGATGGTGACCATCCGGCCAGGGCGTGGGGGCCAGGCTGTGGGCTTCCTGGGACCCCCCCAGCACCCATCCTGGGGACACCAATGGGGGACATCAATGCCCACCCGCAGGCTGCCAGCCCCGGTGGGGAGCTACGGAGCCCCGGGAGCCGGGATGCGCTGACCTGTTGAGGAAAATGCTGCTGACATCGTCATGCGTGATGGGCGGCTTCTTGGAGCTGGCCGCCATGCGCAGCGGGCGCAGGAAGTTGTTGACGAGGATGTGGATCTGCTGGACATACTCGGCCTCCGCCTCCAGCATGCTGAAGACCACCTGGTTCCTCTTGCGCATGCTGTCGGCGTGGGGGGACCTGATGTAGTCCTGGATGATGGTCTTCCACTTCCTCCGGCACAGCCAGCCCCGCAGGAAGCTCTGCACCTGCCCAGGCAGCAGCGGCGATGTTAGTGGCCGGGATGATGAGCTGGTGGGTGCCCTGCAGTTCCGCAGAGAGGTGTCCCCGGCTCCGTGCTGGGGTGTGCAGCCGATGCTGCTCCGAGTCCACCCGGCAAACCAACACAAACTCCCTGAACTG
>NW_010104023.1:0-437 GCF_000699245.1 Pterocles gutturalis | reverse complement strand
CAAGAAGCAAGGATCCCGTGCTAACTCCTGACCTCCTGGCACGGACACACCACTGGCACTGTCCTGTGGGGTACAGGGACCCCCAGCCTGCCGGGTGCTTGGCCCTACCCAGCCCCTCCGGCACGCAGTGAACCGAGGCACCGAAGCCCCCCTGGAGGCAGCCCACGCCTGGGCACACACACTGAGATGTGTGGAGACACCCAGAAAAGCTCACAGCCCTTCCCCAGGTCAGTGAGCATCCGCAGCGCATCCCGGCCCCTGCCCAGAGCTCCGTCCGTGTGCGGATGCTGCCAGGCTCAGGGCATCGCCCACGGGCGTGGGGCGGGTGGCAAACTGCATCCGCTGGCGAGTGCAGCTCCTTCTCCCCGAGAACGCCTTATTCGGAGCCGTTTTCCCTGCAGGTCTGTTTCTCCCTGCAGGAACGCTGCTAGGTGCCG
>NW_010104022.1:0-8532 GCF_000699245.1 Pterocles gutturalis | reverse complement strand
AATGGTTCCCGCAAAGCGGCGCTGAGCGGTGTCCGGCGCCGGGGTTCCCCGTGAGGAGCCGCGGGAGGTGCGCTCCGGGAGGATCTCCGCGGCTGCCCGGCTGCAGGGCTGAAGCGGTCAGGAGAAGGGGCTGTTGGACGGCAACTGGCTGCGAAATACTCTGTGGAACCGGGAACGTGTTGATTTGGTTGTAACTGTGCCGGGGGTTGTTTCCTGGTCAGGGGTAGCGTTGGCTGGCGCGTATTCCTGCAGTTGGGGATCAAAATACGTGGAAGAGTTTCTAAAGAAATAAATACTGGCCTAAGCTGTGGATGTTATGTCATGGTTTTTATGCAAACCTGGGAGTTAAAGCTTTCTAGATGAAAACAGGACAGTACCGGCTACAGCAAAGGTTACATCAGGGCAAACTGGGGATGGGGGAACACTTACCCTCTTTTTTCCAGAGCACATCTTTCCCTCCCGGTATACTGCTTTTTGTAGCTGTTCAGACCTTTATTAGGATAGTTTTTGTTTGTTTCACAAGTTAAATATATGTTTTCCTCAGTAATATTTTTGCTGGTCAGGTGGCTTGCAGAGGTGCTGGATAAGCACCAGAACTAGTGTGTGTGACGGGGTGCGTGTGTGTCAGGGAGTGAGAACAGGAGGAGCCAGACCTCCCCGTGTCAGCAGCAGCGAACCCTCCGAGCAGATCACCCCCGCTTGTGAGTAGATTATCTGTTGGTTGTTAGAAGAAATTAAAAACTGGTATTGTTCTGTATGGATGCTTCTTTGCATCCCAATAGGTTTGTGAAGGTCCAGTGAAGGAAAGTAATGAATCAGGACTTAAATACTGCTAGTAAGAAGTTGGGAAATTATTTCAGAATTAAGTGTTCCACCGTATTTCTCTCAGCATTTGTACACCCTGTAATTTGTTTTACTTCCCTTATGTTCCATTTGAAAATAGTCCAGCATTCAGAAATAATCAAGAACATTGTTGAAAAGACTGATTTTTTCTATGCTGGATAAGACAGAAAAAACTCTGCTTTGTAAAGACAAACTGGGGTGGTGCCATCTCTTAGCAGCAGCAGTTTGTGTCGCTCTGGGCTGCTGACACACGCAGCGCTCTGCAGGAAGCTTGCTGCCAGTCCTGAGGCTGAGGCCATGTTGTTTGTTGGGACAAGTGCTCTTCCCAGGGAACAGGGCTTATAACATGACTGTGCTCATTGCTGTGGGGTGGAGGGGAGAGAGGGTTTCCACAACCCCTGAGAAACGCAGTCGTCTTGGCCAAATGCCCAATACAGATCTCACCTTTCTGACTTGCGGTGATCCCTGCCTTTCCTCCTGGACGGTCTCTTGTTTTGCAGAATCTGAAAGATGCTGCATGTCTCTGTTTCCTTTACTGGGAATAAAAAATGCCAAGTATTCACCCAACTGTGGAAGACAGCTCAGGTGCTGAGGTTTTATGACCCTGTTCAACTTTGATGGATGTCTTGTAGCAATGGAAGTTGTGCAGAAGGGATTGAAAGCTCTTCTGAAGTCCATGGTGATTTTTACAGAGAAGGCAAAGGGGCTAGTGCCTTGTCCTTTGGTTTTCGTTTTTCCTTTTTAAGTTGATTTCACGAAGTTGTGAATTACTATTAGTGATTATAATCTGTAGCTATCCCAGCATGAATCATAATTATAAATAGCCTTTATTCATTGTTTTTCCCCTTCCTTTTCTTACTTGTAATTGCTCTTAGCATTCATTTGATGAAAGGGAACGTAGTCTTGCACCCAGAATGTATCTTTTCCTACTTTTTTTCATAAATTCCATGTGTATTTTCATACATGATTTTTGCTTGACACCTAAATTGTAGCAGTCTGACTAAGCAGTCTTCCAGTTGCAAGCCTACAGTAAGGAACCGATGCGTGAGGTTACGGGAGGAGGAGAGAGGGAAGGGTTAGAGGGGAGTTGCGAGTTGCTACAAGATGATAATAACGAATGAGCAAAGAGCGAAGACAGACAGAAAACAACTGAAAAGGTCATGCAGGAACGGTAGTACCAGAGTACAGACGCTCTGCTGTGTGGAACGGTGCAGGTATGGAACGGTGTAGGTATGTAGCATCTGTTTGAATCACCTTTGTGCAGCTTTATTTTCAGACATGTTATTGCAAAGCTTTGGTGGAGGGCAAGCAGCAGCTGTAATCTTGTAATGATTTGTGCTTTCTCTTTTGGCAGGCGGAGGTGGAAGAAACACTGAAGCGAATTCAGAGCCAAAAAGGAGTGCAGGGAATCATTGTTGTTAATTCTGAAGGTACTGTGTCAGTCTTGGTTTTCTGAGCTATAACTTATTCTAAACGTGGACTGTAAGGACCACTGATCGTACTACTTGCTTTTACCTTACAGTCTGTCTTTAGCAAAGGATTTCCTGTAGCCAAAGCAGACAGACAATAGTTGGGCTACGTGAGAAAATTGCATTCCCACTTCTGCTCTTCTGCAAGCTTGCTTTATTATTTTAAGAAATAAAATAAACAGACTAAAATAAATTGCAGAAGCTGAGAAATATTTGAGTTGTGCCAGTGTTTGAGACTGTGTTTTGTCAAAGCCTTTAGCAGTAGCACTAAAAGCTCTCATGACATCTGAAATCTTGCTGCTGTGCGTGTCCAGAATGCTGCTGTCCTGGCAGACTCAGTAGCTCAGCAGCGGTCTCATGCTGGTGGCCTCCTGAGACTCATAAGCTGGTTGTCTCTTTTTGGAGTCATTGAAGGGTCCAACAGAGCAGACCTGTTCAGAGCACTGTGAACAGCCTAGCTTCTTAAAATTGTGTGATTATCAATTTCAGTTTAATATTTCCTAGAAATAATCCTTAGAAAAGATGACAGTACCTATATACAAATATATTGAAGATCAGATCATTGCGTGCTTGCATGCAGCCTGTGTTCCTGATCGCTGCTCTCTCGTGATGATAAATAATGGATTGTGTTCTCCAGGCTGAAGCTGCTTGTTTGAACATGCACCTGCCGCAGTTTTTTTGCCATGCCAGTATTTGGTAGTCAGCTGTTGCATTGTTCTGACCCATGAGCTGAATTTTGGCTGGCTTTTTTGTGGGAAAATGTTATCTAATGGGTGGCAGAAGTATAAGGGAGGGAAAGGTCTGGCCAAACAGAGTCAGTGTGTTTGCCCTCATGGCTGGTGCACGGGAGTTGAGCCAAGGACCTCACAGGACTGCAGCAACTCTTACAGTTAAACATTGGAGCCTCAGCTTTGTCACTCTGTGATGCAGCAGGTAATGTCCTCTATAATCAACCCTTAGCCCAGCCAAGCTTACTAGAGTATCATTTAACTGTGATGTTCAGGAGCCTTTCTGAAATGAAAAGCTGTCCCCAGGGAGAAGAACAAAATTGAAACATTGGTATTCCCCCCCCCGCCCCGATATTTATTTTTGTTATTATTTATTTCTATTTATAAATCTCAGAAACAAATAAATGAAAAAGCAAAAGTAAAGCAGTGATGCTAGTAGAGGTTCTTCTCACCTACCCCTGTGGTTGCAGGTCTTAGCCTTTCCACTTCTTCTTTCTGTTTGTGTTCTTTTAACTTTTTAAAAAGAACACTCCTAATTCCTGGTGTAGCGACAATATCTGCTGAGGTTAAGTAGCCGCCCCAGTTGGACCCGAGTTAGTTCTGGTGTTTTGTCACTGACCCTTGCTGTCCCCTGCCTCTCGCAGGTATTCCTATCAAAAGTACTATGGACAACTCCACAACGATTCAGTACGCGGGCCTCATGCACAGCTTCATCATGAAGGCGAGGAGCACTGTGCGAGACATTGATCCCCAGAACGACCTCACATTCCTGCGCATCCGCTCCAAGAAAAACGAAATCATGGTTGCACCAGGTAAAAGTGAGTGGGGTGAAAGCAGGCATCAGGGAATCGAGCAGGGTTCTTTTCTTGTGCAATTGACGCTGTCAGCCGGAGAGAAAAGTTCTGTCTGCTGCTTTTATTCATACTGTATAATCTCTTCTTTTCCAAGAAGCTGTTTTTCTTTCTTCAGAGTTGAAAGCTTTGATCGTTGACCTAAGTTTGCTTTTTCATGTTTGGATGTGGGAAATCACTTTCCTCATTTCCTGTTGATCAAAGTAGAAAGTGTGAAATAGTGTTTGACAGTGTGTTGCAGCCTCTCGTGCTTTGTGTTTTTCAGTATAAAACCACAAGAGCTGGAGAGGAATGTTTCGAGAGCAGATTCCGTTCAGCACTGCAGGCTAAGTGATAAAGCAAAACAGTCTAACAGATTTTCCAGTTCAGAAAAAAGTAACTGAGCAGATTGTAGGTGTCCTCACAGGTTGTAGAATATAGCAGCAGCAACTTTCTTTTCAGGAAACATCCTCAGTATTTCATCAACTGATGAAACGGGAAGCAGTGAGATGAGTATACGTGCCAGGAACTCGGCTTTGTTCCTTCAGACTGCATCGGCTCCCTGATGGGATTGTGGTGGGGGAGAGGCAGAGGAGGGGGCTGCAGCTGCAGCAGGCTGCTCCCAGGGCCTGGGCGAGGCTGGTCTTAAGACAGGCTCTGGGGTTTGTGCTGAGGCAGCCGCTGATTTCCATGGGAAGGATGAAAAGAGGGGAATAAGCATTACTCCAGAAAAAATGCAGCTGCAGCCCGGCCGTCTGCCTGTGGGATAAGGGGGATGGCTGTCTTGCAGCACCTCTCTTGATTCCATCATTGCATGGGCACTGTTATTTCCTAGGCACAAACTGAGTTAAATTCAGTTGGCTTGGGAGCACGCAGTTTCTAAAGCTGAGACTTTTTCTCAGGAAGACTCAAAAATAAGTGATCTGACCACAAGCCTGTTGTGCTCATTGGGAATGAATGTGGGGACTCTGCAGTTCCCACAGTGTGTCAGTGAGATATGAAATGTTGACATTTACTGTTGCTGTGAACAGATACCACCAATGAAAGAATGTTTTTTTTTTTCTGCAGATAAAGACTACTTCCTGATTGTCATCCAGAATCCAACTGAATGATTACACCGACTTGGTCTGATTTTTTCCTTTTGCCCAACTGTTTTTTTTTAATTTAATGGTAAAGAATATTGTATTAGTGTTAACTCTGCTGTGCCACTTCAATAATGTCTGGAAAAAACAAAAGCAGGTGTTTTCATTGTTTACAAACAGAAAAAGTGGCTTTTTTTTTGTATCACAAGTTGTTTTGAGGAGGAGTTGTTGAGTTAGAATCAGGCAGTAAAAAATGCAACAGAATCTTTTAATAGTTAATATAATAAAACTCTAATAATGTTCTAAAAAAGATTATTCTTTGTATGTTTCCATGCTTCTGTCACCACTATTTACGATATGCTTTTACACTCCTACTTGTGAATGACTGTAAATAGGAACCTTGCCTGTCCTCTAGTTCTGTCTTCTTCTGCTGGTTTTACAAGTTACTTTGAAAAAATCTGTCCGTATCAAATTAAAAAGTGTCATCAGTGACTGTTTCTTGTCTTACGTGTTTTCCTTCTGAAGATTTTAATTATTCTCATGATTGAGTTTTTCTTCAGAACATAGAACCTTCCTGGGACTATTTCTACTCGTCTCTTGCTTTCTCTAAACAAGGATTTAGTCTAAGTGCATGTGCAATGTACTCATCATTCCTCGGCTGTTGGAGCGCTTTCCTGCCACTTCCTTTCTGTTCCAGCCAGAGGAGCGTTGTGGCGACGTAAGGCCATGAGGACTGCCTGTGGGAGCTCTCGCACTGTCACACTTCAGTAGCCAATTTGAGCTGGTACCTTCCTTTAGGAATTTTTTATTGATGGCCATGAAGGACAAAAGAAGGTCATCTGGTTCCTCCAAAATAATGAAGGGATTGTTTTTGTAGCCTTAAAAGAGCCTCGTAATTGCATGCAGAGCTCAGGAATTTGTGCAGAGTGTCTGTGTTGAAGAGGTTTGTCACGTGTGTGACAGACACAACTCTGGCTTGTACAGAAGAGACTTAGTGATGATTCAGAAATGATGTGTATTGCCTGCTGCTGCGTGTTCTTTGCGTCCCCGGGTAGCTCGATGCAGGTGGCTGCTGCAGCAGGGAGTGGTGCAGAGCCCGGTTCCTTCCCCACTCTCGTGTGTCCCGCAGGGAAGGGGTTTTGCAGCTGGTGTAGCTGTTTGTGCTCCAGCCTCCTCACGTCCGGCCCCACACTGCTCGTGACAGAAGTGTTTTGCCAGCCTGAAAAGGGATTTCTCCTGAAGTGCGCCTGAGCAGAGGCACAGCCTGCAGCCGCGAAGCGTGCTGTGCAGTTGCAGAGCCAGCCTCGGTGGGGTGACTGCGGCTTGCTCAGGGGATGCTGTTTCTCGTGCTGGTGAGGGATCGCTCCTGACTCGTGTCTGTCAGCACAAGTGTGTAACCCTGGTTTGGCCCCGCTCTGTCACAACTACAAGCCGTAGTAGGAACATGTGATGCTGTCCAGTTCTACACTGAGGAGCAGACTATAAGAATTTCGGGGTGGTCTCAGCAGGTTAGGGCGTGTGCCAGGCAAGTGGCTGCAGTGCAGTTTTGGAGTCTTTGGTAAAATGTTGGTGTTGACTTGGACACTTTTCTGGATTTCAGAGCACAAGGCGATGGGGTGGACGTGTGGTGACTCAAACAGCTCAGATAACCTGGGTGGTCAGTGTTTGTGCTTTTTCAGACTTGGGCATTAATTTATAGATTGTCTTAATTTTTTAGGCAGTGTTTATGAAGGACAGAAGTGCTTTTTGAGATCTCTGAAGTGGTCAGTCCTGCAGGGGCTGGGTGAGGGTGCTTGACAGTATTTTGGGATATCTGTCACCGTGACTTGGTGTTGGCTGTTACTCAGTTAATGAACAGTTTCTCCCATCAGCATATGTCTGACCACTAAATCGGTGCCGCCCCAGGATGGCATTTTGTGCCAAGAAGTGACTGATGTACACATCCATCTCCTAGTCATAGAAAACTCACAGGTAACTCGCACAGCACGTATGCACTGGCCCTTTTATTATGGAATCTTGGTTTAAGCCATGCCATCGAACCAATGGGGGCTGAAATGACGCTCTGCGTTTGGAGTAGATCCTGATGCGCAGCAGCTTACGCAGTTCATGGGATCTGTCGTCATTTCATTGAATGCCGTCTCCAAAAAAGTGCTCTCCAGCAGGCTGCAGTCTCTGGATAAGAACTGAATCGTCAGGCAAGGCAGAAATAAAATGGGACTTCACTTGTCTCCTCTGTCTTCCGTTATTTGTGGCCAGAGAAATGTTTCCTTGGAGGTGGTGACCTGCTTATGTGTTGTGGCTTTCCCTAGTAGGTGGCAGTGTTGCTCGTTTGAACAGTGAAGAATTTAAGTGTCCTGCCTTCTTTGGGACGCTTCCTTAAAGATAGCTGACCTGCTGGTGGCTTTGTGCGGTCTCGTCAGAGTTTGGGATAGAGAGTGTTCAGATGTTTGGGTTTTGGTTTTTTTAATTTTATTTTTTTTAAGCGTACAAGAAGGTCTGCATGGATAAAATCAGGGATCAAATCACTAAATGAAGAAAGAGTTTGTCATGCCTCTTATCAGAAAGGGGTTAACACTTTATAACGACAGTAATAAGAAAATCCTCTGCCTGAGGATGCAGTATCAGCTTGCCATGTCTAATTCAACATTGCTGCTTTCCTTTATGTATTTTCTGACTAGAAGAACGTATATTGGAAATTAATTCCTCAAATGTATCTTAATTGTAAAGTGAATCTGAGGAGTTTACACTTGTTACCAGTATGTGTTGAACTCCTGCTACTGTGTGATCAAGGAGAATCCGTGATGTTAAGCCATTGAAGTAAATGTTTCCTTTCCCGGGTAAGCTCTACAAGGAGAAAATAATTTGTTTGACTGTGGTTAAATATATTTTTATTGTACTTGGTGACACTTCTAATAATTGGAGCAGTTTTTTAATAGATGCATCTTTTGTGTCTTTTTTTATACCAAGGTTGTACTTCATCCTTTAACATTTTGTGTTCGCTCATGTGTTTCACACCAGTTTACTGTAAACAATGAAACTTTGCTTCGGCAGAACACAGCTTTTGTTGTGCCATCCCTTGAGGAGGAATATTAAACACGTTCTTCATGAAAGGCTGACATTCTCTTTGCAGTGGTTTCTCGATTCATTTACAGCAGATCCAGAAATAGCCTGCCCTATTTCTAGCTGTGCTGCGGTCTTTAAAATATTCCGCAGCGCTGTGGCTCTGCACGCAGCAGGGAAAACACCACCCTCGTTAGGTGGGAAATGGAGGGGACAGCCAGGGGAATGGCCAGTGTCCAGTTCTCTTGGTGAGGTCAGTTTGTGGCCAGGGTTGGTGACTGCAGGAGCTCGCAGAGGGACCTGTGGCCTGACCCGCCTCCACCAGGCACCCAGAGACAGACGGAGCTGTGACCTCCCGGAGACAGAACCACAGAATCATTAAGGTGGGAAAAGACCTCAAGGATCATCAAGACCAACCATCAACCCAGCACCACCTCACCTACTAACCCCTGTGCCCGTGCTGGGGGCATGGGTGCCTGCAACCACACTGACCCACCTCCTTGGCCACCAGCACCCACCA
>NW_010104021.1:23915-24186 GCF_000699245.1 Pterocles gutturalis | reverse complement strand
TAAAATGCGTGAGAGAGGGGGTTGGCGGTGTCTGTAGGAAAGGGGGGGCGCAGGGCACGCGTGCTGAGCATGGAGGAAGATGAGGAGGAAGACTACATGTCAGATTTGTTTATTCAGTAAGTAGGCGGCTCTTTTTTTTTTTCCCTCTTAAGTGTTTGTAACCATGTAAAAAACCCAAAGTGATAATATTTTCTGGTATTAACTCCTAGGCAGGATGTGAGGCCCGGCTTGCCCATGGTGAGGCGGGGGGAGGAAGGACTTCTGAGAAAAA
>NW_010104021.1:0-23900 GCF_000699245.1 Pterocles gutturalis | reverse complement strand
AAAGAAGAAAAGCAAAAAGAAGCCAATGAGAAGAACAGACAAAAGAGTCTAAAAGAAGAAGAAAAAGAGAGACGTGACTTGGTGTTGAGAAGCGCGTTGGGCAATGAGAACAAGGGCTTTGCTTTGCTGCAGAAGATGGGCTACAAGAGCGGGCAGGCCCTTGGCAGGAGCGGTAAGCTGGGCACCGCCGGGAAGCGTGCGCCTGTATGCGGGGGTAACTTTGTGTTTTACAGGATCTTCACTTGTAGACAGGGTCAGTAAATGCTTCTCTGAGAGCCCTGGGGTTACAGAACTGTGAGTGTGTTACAGCAGGACAAAAGATGAGAGCAAATCTCTAAAAACTGACGTGAAAATGGTACTATGCAACAGTACTCAGTGCTCGGTAAATGCACTTTCATACGCGCATGCTTACAGGAATTGCATTAAGGATGTTTTGATGGCCTTGCAAAGCTAACAGCGTTCCAAAAAGTCAACCCCTCTCTTGGAATTTATAGTGGGATTCTGAAGAAGAAATGGTGCACACTGGCTTACCTTCACGAAGCAAAATCGGTAAAACAAATCAACAATAGGTGCTGTACCAGGTCAGCATGTCTCTAGCAGACAATCGGGAAATGAACTGACCCAGACAGATTCTTGTTATTCTTCATCTTCTTCAAGCTGTGAGATTCTAGCATGACAAATGCTACAGAAGGTTGTAACAAAGCAGTCTTCAGGTATACTATACCTGTCAAGTCAACACCATTTTCTTTCAGCTGGGTAGTATCCTTAAAAAAGTGTGTAGCAACGCAGCAGACAAGCCAAAAAGAGGGAGTTGCAGTTCAGCTGTGTCGTTTGTACTGTGTTAAATGTACACCGAGTTGGGATTTTTCAATTTACAAGACACAAAACCACAAGAAAATGTACATATTTAATGGCAAAAGCAGCTTGCCTACTTGAATGTACTGCACAAATCATAGTTTGAGAAAAACTTGATTTCTTAAATTGACCTATTTTTTTCCCCTCACAGGAGAAGGCATTGTTGAACCTATTCCTCTGAACATAAAAACAGGTTTGTGATACTTCCTAAATTACTTAGTTGGGTATCAGAGCTTCTCAGCTGCTTACATTCATCTTTTGAAATTATGTAGGCAGAAGTGGGCTTGGTCACGAGGAATTAAAAAAACGAAAAGCTGAAGAAAAACTGGAAAACTATAGACAAAAACTCCACATGAAAAAACAAGCAAATGAACAAGCTGCAGATCAGTTCAGGTAAAATGATGTAACTGATATTCCAAGCAATGTCTAAACAACGATTCTTTTTATGCTTTGAGTTGGGTTATTCTTTTAACACGTTACTATTTTTTAGTGCTTTGAATGAGAGGTTAAGAGTTGACATAGAGTAATTATTTCTCAGTTCTAAAGCAAAAGCAGATGAACACTGTAATGCTAAAGTGTGTGCTGCATCGTTTATTTTTGTAAATGTTAATAATGCAGACAATACACATGCTAACTTTTCTTATTTGCAACTTTTTAAATCAGAGAACCATGTCATCTCTTTTAATACAAAGTCCATAGATAATCCTGAGCAATGTTGCTACAATCGTTTTAAAAATCAGGGTAATTTGTTTAGGTTTTATTGGTTTTATTTTGGCCTGATTTGCTTGTTATATGTGGAGAAGGAAAGCTTAGAGAAGGCTGTATCTTTTGGAGGTGTTTACTGAATCCCTTTTTTCACGCCTTATGAAAACCTGATGAAGAAACAGTGTTCAGTGTAGCGTGATCAAAAAAGTACTGTCCTGAAGGTATAATTCCCAAGAAATACATGTGTCCTCCCACAGAAACAATATCAGAAGGACTTCTTAACTTCAACATTGTCCTGGTCCAAGAGAATTAGTAGGGCTAGAACCTTAGATTTTCTATTTGAGAAAAGCTGTCAACTACAATGCATCTCATTGTTTGTGTACTTGTTTATTTTAGCTGTCATCTACTTTTTCTTAACAGAGTAAGATTCAAAAACAAACAAGAAGAACGTAAGATGGAAGGGGACCTCCGAAAAAGCCAGAGGGCCTGCCAGCAATTAGATATGCAAAAAGTGAGACCTATATATTTTTTGGCTGGAAAGAAGGCTTATAGGTTAGAGATACAGGCTACAAACAAAGTAGTGATTCAATTCTTAGAAGTTCTCTAAAGTTGTGGGATAGCTAGCCTGAAATCTTGATGTTTGGCAACACTTCAGTCCTCTTAAAGTATTTCAAAGTATATGTTTGCACCTTTAAGATATTTGAAGGTGTTACACCAACCTCATGGTAATTTAGGTGAGGACCCATGTTAATTTGCATTATCAGAGCTCACCTGTTTTTGCTCTTCCATTCTTGTGGTTACTTTTGAGCTATTTGCATATCTTTCAGTAGCCAGTGTCAGGCTGTCCTACATGACAGTGCTGTTTGCCTCAAGTGAGGGAGCAGCATCATCCCAGAATGGTTGAGGTTGGAAGGGACTCTGAAGGTCATCTTGTCCAACCCTCCTGCTCAAGCAGGGTCACCTAAAACAGGTTGTCCAGGACCATGTCCAGACAGCTCTTGAGTATGTCCAAGGACAGGGATCACCATCGAGGGAATCATCAGATTTCACGTCCTCAACATAGATGGACTCGAACTTAATGTTAGCGTGCATTTACTTGTTTTAAAAGAAGTTAATAATCCATCTTACGGACCGCTGTACTTAGTTTCCCACTACAGCTTTAGTAATTCTTGTTTATACTATACAGGAAAGTTTTAAAACGTAATGTCTCGCCTATTAAAAATTGTTTTTATCCAGCGTCTTACAAAAAAACCTACAAAGGCAGATGATTTTCATTTAATTCCTTCTTATTTAAGGATATTAGTGTTCCCAAGGAGACTTGGTATTGGCTAGAACCTGAAGAGGAAGACAAAAAGGATGAGGAAGACAATGACGATGAATGCACAAGCTCAGACTTAAGCGTAAGCTCTGCAACTAAAAATTAATGGCTTGATTCAGAATTAAATTTAGTATTCCTTTTAAAAGTATGTATATATAAAGGATATATGTATAGATGCCATTTTCCAAGCTGTAGTGAATAGCCTCTTTGTAATCTTAGAGGAGTGATTTTTATAGCAGTTACACGATAAAATGTAAAACATTAAACAACTGATTTATTGCTCATCTGTTTTGAAGCTGATCCTTGGAAAAAGTAGCCTAGAAATTAAATTCTAAACATTTTTGTGTCTTAGCCAAGATATGCAAGATCATGTGTTTGATCAAAGTTATTTGCTTTTGAGTTTTAATTTTAGATGCCTCATCTCATGTGTTGGGCTGAATTTTAGAATCACTAAGTAATTTCTGGAAATGCTTCACAGATTATCTCAAGATAGACACTGGAAATTGAGGTTTTTTTTGAGAACTAGATTACACAGCTGTTGTTAGCCTTATGTGTTTGATATGTGGAGATTAGGTGTGAAAAATTCCACCAAAAATATCATATACTTGATAGCTAGGTAATATTTTTAGCTTTCTCTGCAGTGCAGGTTTCTTAGCTGGAAAGAAGGATGAGCAAACAACAGCCATTAATTTTCCAGAGATCATGAATTCCTGTATCGTGTGGTACAACGATACAAACTTCATGCTTTAGTGAGCTACAATATGGTGTAGCTTTTTCATAGCAAACAGTGAAACAATCTATTTTAGCAAAGCCAGGAGCTCAAACTGTTTTATTTCACGTGAGCCCCAGATCACTGCATGCCTGTACCTGTCTCTAGGTATCAGAAAAGCTTCGCATCCTGACTGCCTATTTGAGAAAAGAACACTTTTATTGCATTTGGTGTGGGACAACCTATGAAGGTGAGAGTAAACCTGTCTTGTGTTTTACTTTGCTTATGCAGCTAGATGCAATTAGTACAATATATATCTTTTGTGTTTCTCTTACTGCAGTCTTTTAAATCTACATAGCAAAATTTCCTTCCAAGCTGCTGTTTTTTTCACAAAGCTTTGTATGTTTTAATTATAAGCCAACTTTTAGGTGTTTACATGCACAAAAAAACCCAAACAAACAAAAAAACCGCCAACCAACCATACCGTCATTTGTTTGAATTGGTATTCATATTAATTTTGTTTTGAGAGAACAAAATTCAGGTATTAAAACTAGTACCATAAAAAGCTGTGAAAGCTTGCAGGTGTTTCTGAAATGGTGAGAACACTACACCAAAGAGAGCAGAATTTGTGTTCACTGTTTTAAAAAAGAGTTTGGAATTAATAACTTGCAAACCTTGAATTGTATTTAATCTGCTTTACATGGATTCTTCAAATAATTCTAGCAACTGGTTTTTTTCCCCTCCTCTGAGCTGGAATTACTCACTTTTTCTCTGCTTACCCTGTAGACTCTGAAGATTTAGCTTCAAACTGCCCTGGAGACTGTGCTGCAGATCATGACTAAAGCCTTTCTAAAGTAAGGAGTTCTAGATAAGTATGTATAGCTCCTTACATCTTCTAGAAGGTTCAGAGCTGTGCCATACTGAAGAATTCACACCAGTATGCAGAAAAATAGTTTGTGGAAGCATTTTATCGATCTTCTGCTTGATGCACAGTTTAATAGGAATTAAAACTCTGCATTTATAATTGGAACTGCCATAACTGAGAGGCTAACAGTCTTTGGTTATACCCTGCCCAACTGAACAAGATCAGCCTATAATAAAATTCAAGTCTGAGTAAAGGAATAAATATTGGCTAGTTACTCTGTTGTATAATGTGGTAAATGGGTTTTTTTCATCTTTACAGAGATGCATAAACAGATTTTTTTTTTCCCTTACTATCTTAGACCTGGTGGGGAAAAAAAAAAGCTTGTGAAACAGTACAGGGATGTTATTAGAACCAATATGCTGTTGTATGTAAAGGTGCATATTTTGCATAATTAAGTAGTACCAGATCATGTTGGGAGGTTTTTTTTATATAAAAAATATATTTTAATAGAACTTTTATTTTTAGGGAACAGCAGTTGCTACTGTAAACGGTCACTAATAGTACTGCTGAAGTATACAAATACTACCAAAAAGAAGTACCAAAAACTACTGGGACAAGCTCAATATTACTTAACAGTGAGAAGGTAATGGTATTACGGGTGCTCTAAGAACTGCAGAGGATATTCAGCCAAAGTTTGTCACGTGTCTATTTTCATATTATAAGAGTAGTTTTTATGGGTGAAAGGGAGGAGAAAGTGGAACTACTGGTATTTTCTGTGTGTCAGGATATAATTTCTCCCAGGTCTTGACCACTGAAAAGAAATACTAATTAGTCTAGAATAGTGAAGTGCTCAATGTATTTGTTTATTCATGATAAGGAGAAAAAAACAACCCCAGGCCTTAGAAAAGGATGTAAAATCAGATTCTTATTTAGCAACAAATACTTGCAACAGATCAGTAATAATTACCATAAGAATATAAAAATTTCTGTGCATTCCTTTACATTATTCCTTTTAACCAAGCACCCACTTTTAACTTATTTAACATTTCAGAAAAAGCATACAGTACTTTAGTAGTAGTAGTAGTACCTCTTTTCCTTCGTGTAGAAATCTCATTTGCCTTTATGGAGTTACATGGGTTCCACAGCAATGAATAGTCTGATGACATACAGCTCAAAGACAGGCATCTGCAGGACTAATTTCCAGTCCAGGCAAATCTGAACTCTTTGAAGTATATAACTAAAGAGTAATAGGCAGACTCCTGTTACCTGTTGTGGGGCTGAGAGTAAGGCCATCAGAGGTATGCCGTATGCTTGTTAAGACTGAATGCCTCAGTATTACAGTAAGAGATTAAAACCTAGCAGTATGAGAGAATGTTTAAAGTGCTCTCTTAGCACAGGATTTAAAATGGCTACTACTGAGGAAACTGGAGAATTTTGCTGTATTAAGAGCACCTTAAGTGTTCCTTTCAGGAAAAAAAAACAAAACCTCAAAAGCTAAGTTTTTCAAAAGTTTAGAACAAATCTAAACTAGATTTCCTAGAAAGTGCATGTTTAACATCTCAATTCTCAAGGAATGCTTACTTTAAAAGTATGTGGTTTTAAATTCTATAGCACTGAAGGTGCTAGGTGTTCAACCGGTGTGTTGAACAAGAAAGTTCACCTTAAAGAACTGAAATTCAGGGAAGAATAACCCATGCCTAATTCCTAGTATTTTTTCTATCCAAATTAGTCTTAATGAAAGTATTAATTGGAGCATTCTGGTAATCTTTAAAAACATCACTGAACAAATCAGAAAGGTTTGAGTCACATACCACAAGACAGCACTTCTTCCATGGAAAGCAGTAAATAACCTCAACTGATAGTGGATGCAGCACATGTTACAAGCATGCATACAGGCATTTGCCACAGGCCAGTTAGCACCACATTGGCTTCATCTTCTAGGAGACAAGGACTAGCTTCCTGTGCTTATTGTACAATATAGTTCAGCTCACCCACAACTTGTGTTTCCAGGTAAAAATCGCAAGTGATTGCTTGCAGAAGTATGCTGATGGGCGTGAATGGTGATGTGACTCTTTTGGCTAACAAACTCCTGAATGGCAGGAAGACAAAACACCAAGGAGAAGACATATCCAAAGTCTTGCTGTTTCTTCTGACATTTACTGTTATTTCTTCAGTTTCAATAGACATCAAACTCTGGATTTAAACACAGTCTGAAAGCCTTTTAAAGGGGCATTTAATAACTACAAGCTTTATGTGTGTTGCCTCTATCAACAGACTTCAAAAAGTTAAGTATTTCAGATGCAGAGTATCTTACTGAAGGGTCTCTTGAAAGCATCTTTTTGATTATGGGCTCCTGCAAAAAGAAATTGATTGTCAATAAATTATTTTTATGAGTAAATAAACTAACTGAAATAATGTTTTAAAATCCCATACTTCCGTTGGAAATTCATTGGTGAAGCTCTTTGGAAGTTTACCTTCTCTAACATCACTCCATACCTGAAATTCAGAAAAAGAACAGTTTCAGTATGTTTTCATTGATGATATTTTGCATCTCACTTTACAACCCGTATAAATTCCTGAAGTAGTTAAGAAAATACAAATATACAAAAAAAGGTAAGGCTTCAAAAAGAAAGTAACTATAAACAGTTTGAAAGTTTTTCCCATTTATTTGTACTTTGTTTTGGTTTTGTGGTGTTTTCATCACCTCTTGTCCTTTTAAGCTTAAAAGCTTCACACTCTACAATTATGTGTTTGTTTCAGCAAACCTCTCAGAACCATTATCCTTCTTTCCTTAATTTAAAAGTAGTGGATTTATATCCTCTTGTCACATTAAAAAAAATGCAAGACAACTCCATTTCCTACTTTGGATGTTACTATTTGCAAGCCAAGCAGGTGTGCTTCTTCCCGTTTACCTTGTTCAGTACCACACATTTATGTCACTGCAGAAAATGCTACATGGAGGTCAAAGCAACTAATGTAGAGAAATTCTAATTGTATGCTTTCAGAAACTGTTTCTGGGTAACAACTGTTTTTTTTCCACATGTTTGGTTTTGAACTTGGCTGGGAGATGAACACCAGAAAGCCACTCGCTCACCCTCCCCCTTCCTGGGAATCTAGGAGAGAATTAAAGGAGTAAAGGGAAAAGAGACTTGGGGGTTGAGATCAGAACAATTTAGTAACTAAACTACACTATAATTGAAAATAATAATAATAGTAATATATACAAATGAGTGATGATACAGTGCAGCTGCCCACCACCCAGTGACCAAGGCTCAGCCCATTCCTGGCTAACGATCCGGAAGCAGGGAGAGTCCCAAAACCACAAGGGACTTATCCCGGAAAGGAGATAAGAGACCAAGAGCTGACTGAGAGAGCGAGACAACCCTGAGACAGGGGTGACCCAGAGAGATTAAACGTCTGGACAGAGCCTCCTCTATATACCGGGCTTGACGCGCATGATATGGAATATGTGATTGCCCAGTTTGGGTCTCAGTCCTAAACCTAAGGTCAAATCCCGGGCTAGTAACTGGGGCTGTGCTCCCTCCCAGCTTCTGCACCTGCAGGCACTGGCGCAGCAGGGAAGCTGTCCGGACAGCAGCTCTAAACATCAGTATGTTATCAGCCTTCTTCTCAGCACAGCTCCAAAACACAGCCTCTCACTAGCTGCTGTGAAGAAAGTTGACCCTGTCCCGGCTGAAACCAGGACATGGGCAAACAGAGCCGTCCACATCATTCACTTTGCCATCAATTTGTATAACACGTGCCTGAAGAAGATGACAGTCATGTTCTTGCACACTTAGCTGTGCATCCTGCATCGTTAGCTACTGTTATTGATGCTACAGCCTGGCTTAGCAAGCCCTTACAACCAGTATCCAGTAAACCAACAGCTCCCATGAACTTCAAGCTTTTTCCCTACTCTTCAGTAATAGCTTTAGGCCTGTGACCCTACATGGTGGTGTTCATCAGCTAAACAGTTACTCAGCTCATAATCATCGACTTTGCTTTTGCATGATGTTCTTTCAGCAGGGCTTGCCAGCACCATACAGCAGAGTTTATCTTATCATGTGCCATTAAGTGAAATTATCTTTTAAGCAGATGGAACAGCTGAAGACCATCCTAGGACTTTGCATCTATGACTTGCCCACCTGCCTACAGACACAAGATTTTTATGTTTTAAGAAAACAAGATCAAATAATTGGTCTTGCCCTTTTGACTGTAAACACCATGGGACTGTGGACACATTTAAGCAGGCAGCTGTGAGCAGGATGTGTTAGAAAACACTACACAGAAGCTAAACATAGCAAAGCTGAACCTGCACATTGAGCAGACACGTTGGTATGGTTTTCTCACACTGGCAAAGGACCAAGCTAACAGTGTTCAAGAGCTTTTAGGGCCAACCGTGTACATATAGCTTACAGTTACCTTAAACAAAATACTCAGCAGCTGCATCACTGTCCTACAAATACACAGGGTTGAGCATACAAGCCATTACGCTAGTAATGTGCAAAGTACCAAGAAAAAGCAAAAGACACAAAAAAGATTATACCTTTTCAAAAAAAGCTTAAGTAACACTGGTTTTCTTTTTGAAGTACCATCTTTTTCAATTAAAGCTACATATTCCAAATCACTTTTGTTTTAATTCTGGAAAACTGCAAGTGTTTTGGCTTGACAGAAACTTTGTTCTTACTCCACTGTGCAGTGAAGATGAAAGCATGGCAGAGAAATCTCCCCGATTCATAGTTTTTATTTTCTAAAATTAGAAAAATATTCCCTTCAAATACTCCAACCAAACAAAAAGATTTATCAGAAACTTGAAATCTTTTTTGCTATGCATGATTCTTTAGCATGCTTAGGCTTTAATGTGTAGGCCAGTAGGACATAAGTGAAAGTAATATTTCTTTGCTTCAGTTATTACATTTGCAACCGAGGTGTGAAGACTTACAGAAATGAGTCAAGGGGAAAATGTAAATAGAGGCAGTACTCTAGATATACAGATTCCTTCTAGCATGCAATCAGCATGTGAAATCAGCAGCAAGGCAAAACCATGACAGTGAGACTTTTTTAAAGATTACATACCTTCATTTTCTCATGACGAGTGAATGCCGAAAGAATTTCAAACCAAATTAATCCAAGAGCATAAATATCTACTTCCTTTCCATAGTCATTCCTGACCTACAAAGATCAGAACAGGAACAATGTAGGTGTCAAATCCAATGGGACAGCACTTCTTAAAGCAATATTTGAAGTCAGTAGAAATTCCCACCCCAAGGCTACAAGACTGGCCCTACTTGATGAGTTGTTACCCCTTCTGCTACAGACCTGTTACATAGTGACTCTTCTGTCACATTAAACACACTGAGATTAAGACTTCCACAGACCTGTACAGATAAGGCATGCCGATATCGCTCTGTCACAAATAATGAAACAAACAGAAGGACTCAAATGCTACAGTTAACAGAGGTCCTACATTCATCTTGAAATACATGGCTGGCAGCCTGGTTTTGCAAGAGCATTCCTTACAGCACACAGTGTCAGACCCTGTAGGTTAGCGCAGCGAAATAAAATCACACTTGCAGACAGCTTTTTCCAGAATAGAGTCATCCTCATGTACGGTCATACCAGGGAACTTTAGGCAACTTGGTTTAGGACCAAGATCAGGATTGAGAACATCCAATGCTGAGTTTATAATGCAAATCTAGTTACAGAGACACTAATATAGCAGGGTAATTACCTGTTCTGGTGCCATATATGATTTTGTTCCTCTGTTCTCAGTCAGAGTCTCATATGCCGCGGAAGTCACAAGACCGAAGTCACCTATTTTTACTTTATCTTCACGTGATATGAATATATTCTGAGGCTATATATATGTTAAAAAAAAAAATCACCACATGACCAACATTTATCATCAAGCATAATTAGCCACAGAAGTGCTCCCCGTAAAATTTGATAACTATTCATAGAAATCAGCATTAAGAAACCAATGGGGTAAGAAACAAAGTTCAATGAATTTTTAAAAACCACAAACTAAATTTGAAGTAGTACATGCCACAGTAACTGCAACTTTTTTTTTCCACTGGCAGAGTCATAACTGTGTCACACTGTAATGTTGTTCAGATACCTTGTGCATACAACATTTCATATCCAGAAGTGCTTTTTAGTCTTCAGTCTTTATCAGAAGAAACTACATTTCTGAATGTTATTAAAACAAAACCAAATAGCCTCATGCTACAAAGAAGCTAGAGTGGACTGTAAGGCCAGGAGAGACTTAATATTTAACAGGAGGAGATCTTTGTGTCAGGAACGCCCAATGCAGTTCTGTTCGAGTTTCACCATGTCCACACACATTTAATACAGTACCTATACCTGGCTACACTATTTGAAGACTCCGTTCATACCAGGCACAAACGGGATTCATCTCAGCTTGAACCTATCCTGCAGCTTTGATTCTGGGATATGGAGATCTCAGATGGCCAAGCATCTAAGTTGACAGCAGATCAAAGTGGGGAGAAAATTTCCTAAATTCAAATGCAGACACAGAAGTTATCAGCAGGACCTGGAAGCAGGTTACAGCCAGATGCCATGGGTAAGGGACCGGGGCAGCAGATTCATAGGAATAGGGAAAAGTAGGAGATTGAGCTGAGATTAAAATAAAGTAGAACTGAAGCAGCAAGAAAATACAAAGCAGAGTGGGGAGAGCGAAGATGGGTGATGAGAGAAGGCACTTATTAGACCTCTTTTCCCAGGCATCTGGGGAAGATAATGAGTGTATATTTGTGGTTCATTCCACTATTGTAGCAATAAGCCTGATAGGAAACCTCCAGAAGATATGAACGTGTCCATAAGAAAAGATTCTACGAGCGGGCAGTGAACATGATCTGGAACTACACTGTGAATGCAAAATACTTCAATCTCTGGCTCAAGAAGTCCATAAGCTTCAGGTTACTGGAAGTCTTGAAAGGAAAGGAATGTGCATCAAGGACAGCATCCCTGTATCATCTCTCAGCTGTAATACTCTCTAGGTGTTTGGAATTAGCCCCTATATGGGGAGAACAGTATCCTAGATCAACATTTAATGTGACCCACTACAGCCGCTTTTAGGAACACCACCACAGCAACGACTTTTTCACAAAGCGAGTGATTTAAAACTCTGTAAGCAACATTATAGCCGACATGTGAAGTCCTGAAGGCTTGCAACTTTTTCCTTTATAATATTTAGATTGAAATAAAATATTTTATGATTGTGCACTTGCAGAGACTGAAATTCTATCCAAAAAAGTAGCATTCAAATATTGGTATGCATATGTGATACCAGCGTATGTTGTTATCAGACACATCATGTATTGGAGCAGATAAACTATCCTTCTACAATACATCAAGAGCATATTTCCCAGACTCAACTTTTCACTTTATTTATTTTAATTATTTTATCAAGTAAAGTTAGTATTTCTTTTTCCAATAGGCAGTCTTGTGACCCAGTAACACATCATACACTGAAAACACCCGTTAACTGATGACTACTGATTTTTTGAACTACTGCATTCTGAGATCCTCCAGTTTATCTTCTGATTTTAGGATGAAGTTGCTGAGATAGAATTAATCACTAGCAATATCAGAAGAGGCACACTACAAGGGTACATAATAGACTAAACCAAGACTAGAACAATTTAACATTTTCTAAAATTCCAATAAGTACTATTTTAATTTTTTTTAATTACCTATCCTACATACCTTGAGGTCTCGATGAATTAACTCTTTAGAATGAATATATTCCATTCCTTTCAGTATTTGTAAAAATTTGTTTTGTGCCATCTTATGATCCTTTCGGTCTTGTCTGTTGTCAATCCAGTTTTCCAATGTTCCCCGTTCACATAATTCCATTTGGATGAAAAGATAGAGAACTTCTTTGTCTGCCTTTTGCCTGCAAAAGAAACTCATAAAAGAAATATATTCACCCACCTGACAGCCTCACACTTTCCAGAAGAGTTGCCTCACCATCAGCCTGTTGGATAGGCTGAGGCTGGGGATGGTGAGGGGAAGGACAATACGGAGAGGAGGCACTACTTTTTCGTAGTTGCCCTGTGTGATCTGAGTGCCCTCGAATAACGCTGCCTGAGGCACTGAAAGAACAAGCATCATGTGGCTCGGGACTCTCTGTAGCCTTCAGATCAGGATGCAAAGGAATTCCAGGCTGTGACATCAGCTTTGAGGAATTTTATTTCTCTCTTTTACCCAATAACTGTTCAATATAAAAATGCATAAGTGATATTGAGACTCCCACATATTAGTGGTTGGGTTTTGAGACAAGACTTTTTTTCTCCCCATTTTATTCCTCATTTACTGAGCATGCTGAACAGATACCATGCCAACCATAATTTTGAATCCATTAATATTTTATGGCTCTAGGTAAGTGTGGCAACGTATTTGAAGAGTATGAATTTACAGCTAGTGAAAAAACTTACTATAGAAGCTTTGAAAAGCTAATAACCTAACTTATGAGTAAAACTCTCACTGTCTTCCCAGAAGTCTTAGTGTTGAAAGAGCATTTTGTGTTTCTGTTCTCAACAAATGAAAACTGTTTCAGGCATCATGATTAAAATGCTAACTTAAGATAAACTATTAAATTCGTGAGAGCTACTGGCTAGCCACTACTTATTAAAAGAAAGAAACTTCTGATCAGGAATTTGGCAGCCAACTGCCAGACAATGTTTTAGCTTCTGTTCTAGCCCCAAATTTTGAGTTCTGCATTACACTTCTCCATAGATTCAGCAAGTTCTGTATACTAAGAGAGAGGAGAAAGAAAAAATTACATAATGTATCTTATTGTGCTGGTTTTGGCTGAGACAGAGTTAATTTTCTTCATGGTAGCTAGTATGGGGCTATGTTTTGGATTTGTGCTGGAAACAGTGTTGATAACACAGGGATGTATTTGTTACTGCTGAGCAGTGCTCACACAGAGCCAAGGCCTTTTCTGCTTCTTACCCCACCCCACCAGCGAGTAGGCTGGGCGTGCACAAGAAGCTGGGAGGGGACACAGCTGGGACAGCTGACCAAAGGGATATCCCCTACCATGTGGCACCATGCTCAGCATATGAAGCTGGGGGAAGAAGAAGAAAGTGGGAGACGTTCACGTGATGGAGGACTGCTTTCCTGGAGATGGCTAAACACCTGCCTGCTGATGGGAAGTAGTGAATTAATTCCTTGTTTTGCCTTCCTTGTGTGCGCAGCTTTTGATTTACCTGTCAAACTGTCTTTACCTCAACCCATCAGTTCTCTCACTTTTACGCTTCTGATTCTCTCCTCCATCCCAGGGCGGAGGGAGGGCAAGCAGCTATGTGGTAAGTTGCTGTGCTGGGGTTAAACCACGACACTTATTCATCAAGGAAAAGAAGATATGAATATACATAATTATATATGACCTGCTGCTGAAAAGTACTGTGCCTTTTTCCTAATAGTAAGTATGTGCAAGCATTTATATTTGTATAATGATTTATAACCAGTCAGCCTTTCTTTTTACAACACAAAATTCACTATGGCAAACAAGGTTGTGAGTGCAAACTCAAGTTACCTTGAGCCTGGATAACGGTCGCACCCTTTCCAGCTGAAATAATACCGCACTATGTTTTCATGTTCAAGTCTTGCAAGTTCTGTAACTTCACGCTTCACATTCCTATTGGGGGTGAAGAGGAGGAGGAGGTGGGAAGAAAGAAAAAGAAAAAATAAATGGCATTTCCCTTGAGAAATTCAATATTAAGTTAAGCAAAAGATATCAAGTAGCAGTATACAGATAGCTCTACACTCATTTAGAAAAATAATATTCTCCTTCAAGTGCAAAAACGTTTAACCATATTAGAAATGAAAGCCCCCCTCAAAAAAAAAGGAAAAAAAGCAGATACTTGCAATGCGTAACTACATTAGGTAGCCAAACACAATGTAGCAAACACCCATGTTTTCTTTTCACCTCTATGAAGTCTGTTTACATGTACAGAAGTTAGCATAAATACTCATGAAGAAATTACTAAATTTGGCCTATACTTCTTGTGGCAACATTGCCTAATGAAGTCAGTTCAAACCCATCAGCAGACCAGCAGTCTTTATGTGAAGAATCAGTAGAATGTTTTCAGTACAGTTCTCAGGATTGCAATAGAAATGAAAATAACACATATTTGTAAAGAACACAAGAATTTGAAGGGCAGTTACAACACAATGTAAGGGACAAGCATCTCCAACAACTTAAAACTTTTTGAATAGATTACCTGAAAGAACAAGTTTTTCAGCTGCTGATAAAATACTCCGCTAGATACTGGTTACAGAAAATTACTTTTAAAAAAAATTAAGATCATCATTCTCTGTTGAGGTTTATAAAGGACAAGTGGCGGTGTTAGAATAATGACTACATAGGTCTTACATAAGGCATTTTCCAATTACAAACCACAAAATGTGTGACTTTCATTTTTTTCTCTATTTTCCCTAACAATAGTTGTTATGTATTACTGATATGGAAATTTTCCATGTAACCTGTCAAAACTAACAGCACTGCTTTCAGTGTTTCATTAATCAGCATGTTTTCTTCAAACGCATTTTGCGACATTAATGACCAGAGCACTAGTGTGTTCAGGGAAAATAGAACTTAACAAATTACTTTTTTTATCAGCTGCATATGAAATTATTCAAGTGCATGCAAAAATTAACAAAGTTGCATGCCATTTTCAGCTTCACTTAGAAATAAAGAAAACAGTTTATCAGAAAGAATGGACAATTAATAATGAAAAGTCCTTAAATGCTCCTAGGATTATTAAAGAGACAAAAGAAAGTAGTGAAATCTTGATTAAGGTTTTCCTAAAATAAAACCAGAAGTGAATATGCAGTACATACTTTGTGAAGGGAACTCGTTTGATTGCATAGGTTCTCTCATCAATCTTTGCAGTTGCTTTGAAAACATTCCCAAAACCACCTTCACCAATAGGCTCTATATTTTTAAAACTCTCAAGAAATCTTAAAAAAAAAAAAAACATAACGGAAGTATACTTAACAATAAATTTGCAAGATATAAAAATGATCCTGACAGATCTAATACATCTGCTGAAATATCATTCTATAGGGATCACTCAAAACCTATGCAGGCCTAAATCATAGTCTTGAAGATTAAAAAAAAAAACAAAAACAAGAGAAACTGACCCTAGAAAGCACGTAGGGTAACTACCTTCACATCTTCACACAAATGATTTTTGGTTGTAAGCATTAAATATCATTGCATGTCAGTTGCTATACTATATTTGAAATTTCCAGAAAAAAGAATAATAGCTCAAATACCAGTTTTCTTGGAAAGTTAGTGCTACAGCAGTGTTTTCCCACATTCTATTATCAGTAAACAAACAAATCTAGACAACTACATAGTGTAATTGCTATGCAGATCTTGTTTAAAAGAAAATCCTTCTTACCTTTTATTCACAGTGTATGGATTTTCATTCTCCTCACTGGTATTTGTGTCCAAATTTGTCAAATCTTCATCTGAATCTGGCATATTTTTTTTCTCTTCCTTGCTTCTTGCATTAGCAAAATTAGCTGCCAATTTTCTTTAACAAGGATAAAAGCAAAACTTACAATGAGCCATGTGTGACAAGAAAAGGAATGTACCTCCCAGCAGTGGCATTTCTTTGCTAGATACAGAAACACTGAGGTGGTTTGCAATATAGTTTATGGGAGATAGCAACCTAGAAATAAACACGTACCTTTGGGGTTTCAGGGCAGAACTTTGTGCATGTCTCTACATGAAAAAGAGGAAAAAAAAAACCTGAGATATCCTGAATATTTTCACTATACTTATTTTAAAATGTGCCTGAGAATGTATCTAGGAATTGTCTATAAATGTGTTCATACCTTATATAAACAACGTAATGAGAATGAAGCCATATCTTAGCTTAAATTTTTCATATATCCTATGTATGACATCATCATTCTTCCCACAGGAAAATATGAGCTTAGGTTCATCCCCTTTCTCGGGAGTACTGCCCACTGGCCAAGAGTACATAAATTGGGTCTAGAGCATAGAAGTAAATGACTAATTAAGAAAGCACTGTATATTCTTAGGAAAAGTGCACGTGTTTTCTAGTGATTAGTGGATAAAAGAACAAACTGATGCTACACTCTGACAAGAAGCTTGCTCTAGTCGAGGTCTAAAACATCATTATTTTCGCACTATACCTGAGAAGGTGAAGGCTTTTCACATATTGCCATGTCTTTCACTTTTTCTACCAAGCCTCCAGCTGAGTCTTTAAAGAAAATACTGCTGTTATTGAAAAATAATAAGACTGGTTTTAGGTGAAGGTAACACAATCTTAAATACAATTATTGCCACAAGAAAAAAGAAGCATTAAAAATACACAGTTTTTAAAAGGAAAACCTGAAAAAGTAATAAAATCATGACTGATTTAAACTGCAAAACTTTCTGCTGGAAAGCTAATAAAACAATAACATTTTGTAATATACTCCTCTATTTCTATGATATTATATCATATGATATTTTGTATATATATGATATGATATATATCCTATTATATCCTCTAATTAAATTGGTTAAATAGGTTTATTTCAATGCAGTGCAGCCACCTCTAGCATTGTACATATCAGCTTGCTTCACAATCACAAAAAGAACATAAAAGAAGTGGTACTGGCACTACAGTCAAATTAACTGCTGGACACAAAAGACTTGACCAAGGGTTCCCAAACTACAAATGAAACCTTATGTATGGTCGTTTTCTTTTGCTAAGCAAATCTTCTCTTTGGTAAAAAAGAAGATTTATGGAGAGTAAAAAAAGAAAAAATAGAGAAGAAAACAGAATGTGGAGCACAGAAAAGTAGTGAAATTTAATTATACTGAGCTCACAAGAGTGTCACAATAGGAAAATAATGTTAAAAATGTCATGAAACAATGCTACTGAATGAGGACGATTACTCCGTTTACATCACACTAAAAATGCTTCTGAAAGAACTACTCATGATAAAATACAAATATATCAGAAAGCTCTCAAATTATTATAGGCTAACCTGTAAGAACTGAAATTGCACAATACAACAAATTTTGCTCTGAAGTCTAAGAAATCCAATATAAACAGCATTATACTGCAGTAAAGAAACTATGACAGATTTTCTTTATCACATGACCCTCTGGAATTAGTAAATCCATTTTGTTATCACATTAGCAGTGAACCCAACTTACATTGAGTCAGACTGAGTTGGCACTTCAGAGCAATGAACATGTTCCCTAGATGTAGAATTGGTGTTAGATTTTTCACTTCCCTCCTCGAAAAAGAAAAAACAAGAATGGTTATCAAGATCATTAATTAGGAACTAGAGGTTCTTCCCTCCCCCCCCCTTTTTTTCTCTATGTCATAAGAGCATAAATGTAACAGCAAAAACAATACCTACAATTGTTAAAGAGCATAACCTGAAAAAAAGTAAAAAACCTTAGAGTTTATGTTTCAGTGATAGCCAAAAAACAGAGTAGGAGGACAGGACTACTTTTTGCTAGTTACATTTTGTTTGTTACACAGACACTGCTGGGAATTAATAAAAATAAGAAGCCAAACCTAAACAGCCCACCCCCAATTTAGAATAATTGCTACAGAGGCTCTGCTTGAGGTAGTAAATTTCAGACTTTGATGAAAAATGCAAAGACCCATGAGCTCGCCACACAGGAAAATATTAAGGAAGGATCTGAGAGCTACAATAGGCCATTAATTACACTGTTAACTTGAAAACAACAATAAAAGAAACATTTAAAATTCACAGTAAACAGCCAAATAATGAAAAAAAGTATTTAAAGTAAAAAATATTTATTTCCTCCCTTGTACTGCCTTCCTTCCCTTTAAACTACATTTTGTTTAAGTTACTTCATATGTACTGTTTTGTGCATTTCAGAAGTGGGTTTGGATCACTATTAGAAATCTGAAAATTTTTTTGCACATATGGAAAAAAATTGCCAACATGAAGACAACAGTGCTGCTCTCCAGAGGATGGTGTTAGCAACTGCTTCACTAGACTGCCCTGGAATGCTACAGGAGGCAAGTCCTGTTGATTCTCACTCCTGCTTTTGCCTTTCTCACATTTCACAATAGATTTTTGATCCAACAGAACGGATTTAGGTTCATAGCCTGTCACCTCGACACCATTTCATACAGGAGACAACCTGTGTATTGGAATAGTCAGGATTCAGAAGTTTTTAACACATGTGCACCCTTGAATGACAACATATCAGACCACATCCTGAAATACACAGATATATCAACTGAGGTTTTTTTTAATCCAGCAACTGAATATAGAAACACAACACAAATTTTACTGACAGAATCCTATAGCCCAAGCAACCCACCAAAATATGGATTGTTTCCCTCTTAAGTGGAACCCATGGAATACGCTTTTAAATACAATGAGGAAATCTGTTCAAAGATTAAAGATACAAAAATTAAACTTATGTCTTAAGGCTAAATATAGCACATACTGTTATAGTGCCTTCCTTACATAGCTTCTCATATGCTTCTTTTGCAGCAGCTTGTTTTGCAGTAGCTTGAGAAGGTCCAGTGCCAATTCCATACACAAAACCACTAATTATACAGCTACAAGAAAACCTGCAAAATACCACAGGAAACAGAAGTCTTATATCCCATGAGACAAGTCTTAACTTAATGATTTGAACACTACAGTCAACTGACATTATAGAATGGAGATCTGAAATATACATCTTCAGGACAGCATTTCCAATATACATTTAATCTAATTAATAACGGTAGATAACTAATGTGACATGCCTTCAAGACAACCAAAGTTACAGGGGAAGAGAGGAGGAGTCTTCCAGCAGATATTGTCAAGAGAGTGAAACAGATGTTCTTTATCATCCCTCAGCTGTTATTACCTGAAACATTTCTACAACTCACTGACTGCAACACATACAGAAGGGAACACAAAAGGGGCTCTCCTTAGCACTTGGTGCCTAGGGCTCCAAAATATATATCAAGATGTCCACAAGGGTGCCAGAGCTACAGCTAAGACACCTGACAATCTGTCAACACTGATTACCATTTTCTCATCATGCCACCTCTTCTCACAGCTAAACAAACTCAGTCCTCTTAGCCTCTCCTCCTACGCCACATCCTCCAACTCCTTAACCACCCTGGTAGCCCTCTACTGGATTTTCTCCAGACTACCTCCGAATTTTTATTCTATTTCTAAAGATTCATCTAACACTACTGAGGGTAACTAATGGTAGTGCTAGTAAACACCAAGAAGTATTAAAAGCAAGTACGAAGACTCAGTCCATCTTACCTGGGAGCATGGGCTTCTCCAGTACATTTTGTGGAGTAATCAACTGTTTCACGTGTCTTTTGTGAATATGTATTTAGTCGGCCAATATAGTTGTTGTCTAGTGCAGGTGATAAGGTCGCTGGAGTTGGCATTGGTTCTGCAGCTTGCATGTTTGAAGGACTCTCTGTCTATAAAACAAACAAAGTAGGTAACTTAAAAACTTAAGCTTAGTAAATAGATTAAGATAAACAGTGCACAAGATCTAATATAGCTGCGAGGTTTGTCAGCATTTCAAAATATTTTTTAAAAATCACAAGTTTGTATTAACAGAGTCCCTTGTGGCAAAGGACAGCCATCCCAACCCAGAATTATTACATTTTTAATTTCTAAAGAAACATAAATCCAGTTCCAAGTACTGCAACCATGTCTTTAACAACCTATCACCATGTCTCCTCCCACCTCTTTTAAGAAAAGACAGGGAACAAGCTGCGAAATGTCTCATTACAAAAAATTACAGCCTGACAAGAGACAAGAAAAGAGATGGCAACAGGATGCTGCTGATGCTGCCATTAGCAAGGGCTGCAAATGCTCCTGTCCATGTACCAGAGGGTAAAGCAGGACTTTTCAGCTGCCTCATGATTAGGCCACACTAATAACACACTAGCAAACGTGCAGCAATTGTGTTAAAGTAATGGTGGTGACGCAGTAAAAAACATATGGAAACAGGTAAGGAAAGATTTCAGTCAAAAGATGCTAAGAAGCATTCAGAGTAAAAAAGAAAAATAAGAATGGCTGCCACAGAACACATAGCAGAAGACAGAAGAAAAAAATTCAAACTGAAACTAAATTAAGGAAGGATAAAAAGCATAGAATCAGCTATACTGTAAGGAATGTGATGACAGGGAAAAAGATGAATCAGATCAAGTGGAACTAAGCCATTTTATGAGCAGTGTGACAATAGACACACTGAACAATGCCCTGCAAATGTTTTGAAGACGTTGAATTACTGAACAGTTGTCAAGATGAAAAAGGAATACTGTCCACTCTGGATATACGAAGACAGCTTAACAAACACATTTCCTCATCCTCCTATAAGAGCAGAGGAGGAAGCACTCTTGATATTACATACCAACCTTGTAGCAGAACAATAAGGAAAATAGTTCAGGGGTAAGAAGTAGAAAAGCACTGAATAAGACAGAACAAGGACAACTTAAATAAATAATTAGAAACTCTTTCAGATTAAAGAAAACATTGATATTTATTGGCTACTTTTAAAGATTGATCTTCAACCTTTACTAGCAAAAAAAAAAAAAAAGAAAAAGAAAAATTAAATCCTACCATTTACTCACCTGTTTCTCAATAATTTCCCAGGTTTTTTTTGCTGCTACTGCTTTTGCGTCCTTCTTATTTTTACCAATGCCTGTACCATATTCTTTGCCGTTTATTTTAACCACAAATGTGAACCTGCAATGAAAGAAACTTTTGTAAAACATTGTTACATTTTGTCTCATATATACTTAATAACCCTCTCAGATTCAACTTTCTCTTTATTATGTACAAAGTACTATCAGTTCACTGCGGAGGTATTTCTAGTATTTGTGGTATAGTATATTTCTTCCTACGTGGGAAGGGTATTTCCCTTCTCTGTGGGATAATTTGTCTCAAAGAGTGGAGTGACTTCAGGAATTCACTTTTTTCATTATTCCAGCTTCACTCTCCACTTCCCTTTAATGAAATGTTTGGGTGGTAAACAATGCAGATGCAGAAGAGTGCTTGCAGTCGCCTTAACAAGAGAGCTTAAGGAGGTAAACAGTAGGACAAGGCACACTACAGTGTGCTGCAAACTCTACACATAGGAAACAACAACAAAAAAAACCAAAAAGGGCAGAAAGATCATTCTTTGGGAAAGGGTTTGTTAGTCAACCCATATCTAAGTGCTGAATACTACACATATTCAGCCATGACTTTACATTCAAAATTCACTATTTTTTTGAGGAAATCTGCAGTCTTGAGTCTCAATGACTCACAAGTTAATGATCTGAGGTGAAGATTATGTGAATGAGTGTTACCTGCGTTGGTCCCAAATGTACAGTCAGGAACCCCGAGTTAATAAGCACTGCACAGATTTGACAGGTTTAGGCAGGACTGGCCTGGTTGTCCACACACTGCGTTCTCAGCCCAAGGAAGCTCACAGCCACTCAGGACTCAGCCAGCCTGGGCTCTCTCAACCTTCTTACACTGTGTTCAGCACGGACCCTGCCAGACACTGCGGTGCAAGCAGCTACAGCACCAAAGCCCAGACAGGTTGGGAGGCAATGACAGAAGGTGTCTCTGCATCATGCCTCAGACAACTGCAGGAGGACTTACGAGATGGGACACAGCACAGAAGAGTTAAGTAGCCAGCTCAGGACCAGCAGTGGCCAATGCATCCCATTAGCAGCAGAGCACTGGCAAAGAGCAGCACAAGGGCACGGAAGGAGGTTTATAGCACTTGTTGCTGTAGTCAGACACTGTACATTGTACTCCTTGGAACAGCCCAAGTTATCCAGGATTTTCCTAGATACCACTGTCACTCGTCACATTACTTACAGATACAAGAGAATGGGTTGAATTATAGTTGTGAATGTAGCAGAGCACACAGAAAAAAAATGAAGAAGCACAGTAAGTGGGACAAATTTGAAATGTCTGTAAATCCGGTTAGTCCCATGCCATCACTTTTGAAGCATGGGGATGTAGCTGTGTCACCACAGCTGTGGCCATTGCTGCGATAAGGGTTACTTTTTTCAATTATATGAGCCACATGGGGAAAATATTCAGATAACTGATTAACCTTTGAGACTCCGCTAATACTTAATTTATTCCAGAACTATGGGCAGGTCTAAGAGTAAGTCAGCACAGACAGTGCTGGCTGGCAACATGGATGTTTAATTTAATAATTAAATATACTAATTATTAGCATAAGGCTTGTCTTCATGCAAACTAGGAAAAATAAAAAAGAAATCACACAAGGAAACATCTTAGATAATCAATAATCTCTGTCAAGGGAAAAAAATTAGCAAAACACATTTGTTTTAAAAAATAAAACACATTCCACCACCTATAAATGTCTCTACAAGTAAAAGCAAAAGTGATTAAGCAAAAAAACCTTCTCTTGTAACAGATGTTCAAAAATGAACTACATGTAAAACATATTGGTACCCTATCAATTAATATACACTCAACCTTTATGGTTAGAAATTAACAACGTAAAACACAAATAATTTCCATGCTTTGTAAAACTAAATAAATATCAAAGCACTACATCACAAACTGAAATACTTGCTGCAACCCACCCCACCTCCAGAGGGATTTCATGGCAGATGCCATTCCATTACTTTCCAAAAAAAGGCCACCAACTCTGAAATATGTTTTCACATCAAACTCTATCACATTGTATCCTCCCCACCCACCCACCACCCAGTTTATGGTTTCAACCATCTTTCTTGCCACATATACACTTTCAGCAAATTAACTGTTATGATTGCAAGCTTTACCCAGTTCATTCATTGCAGAAAGTCCTGATGGTTATTGACATGCATAGTGAACTTACTCAGGATTACTACGTGGGACAGTCGACGTGAAGTCGGCATAAACCAGGTGGAATTTATTCTTTAGACAGTAGTTGTTGAGCTTCTCCATATACTCGCGTTCCATTCTGACTCAATCTCAAAAAGGTTCTGCAAAGCAACATTCAGAGATATGTCTGTGTCCCCACGTGGAGCGTAGAGAGAGCCCGTAATCCCGGCAGGCCACTTGCTGTGATATGAAAAGGAAATCTGGTGCCAATAAGGTAACGGTCCCAGAAAAATAATTCTAATTTATAATTCAAGTGGTTGAACTGGTTTTGAAGACCCATTGCTTGGAATAACAGGCTTGGAAAGCAGGGCAGAGAGTCTAGTGATTAGAGATGATTTAGTAGCAGATTTCCTGGCAGGAAAAGGCTGAATTATTCTGTGAAATGAATTCTGTGAAAAAAAGTCAGTAACGATTCTCCTGACAGAATTAGAACCGATTCCTTCAGAGGGGAAGCAAGAGGCATTGTCACATACCCCTTCACACCGCGACGGCAGGCAGCCTCCGTGACACGCACAGAACACGAACCCAGGTCCGGA
>NW_010104020.1:0-482 GCF_000699245.1 Pterocles gutturalis | reverse complement strand
GGATCCTGCATCCCATATCCCACATCCCAGATCCCTCAGCATCCTGCAGGATCCCCCAGCATCCTGCATCCTACATCCCAAATCCCTCAGCATCCCACAGCATCCCGCAGGATCCCGCACCACCCCAAAGCATCCCACAGCATCCCTCAGCATCCCGCAGGATCCCGCATCCCACAGGATCCCGCATCCTGCATCCCAGATCCCTCATCCTGCAGCATCCCACATCCCGCAGCATCCCTCATCCTGCATCCTTCAGCATCCCACAGCAGCCCACATCCCGCAGCATCCCACAGGATCCTACATCCCTCACATCCCCCACCCCGCACCATCCAGCAGGATCCCCCAGCATCCAGCATCCCGCAGCATCCCTCAGCATCCCGCAGGATCCCACAGTGTCCCCCGTCACCCCCATCGTCCCCATCATTTCCATCACCCCGTATCCCCCATTTCCCGTGTCCCCATATCCCCCCATCATCCCCCAT
>NW_010104019.1:0-303 GCF_000699245.1 Pterocles gutturalis | reverse complement strand
AACCCCATCCTTCCTGCAGGTGATCAAGGACCTGAAGGGCTCTGACTACAGCTGGTCCTACCAGACCCCCCCGTCCTCGCCCAGCAGCTCCAGCTCCCGCAAGTCCAGCATGTGCAGGTATGGGGGGGCTTCATGCCGGGAAACCCACCCCCCCCATTCCTTAACCCTGGGGGAGGGTGATGATGCTTATGGCCTTTGGGGATGGTCCACGAGGTGCACATCTACCTCCACATGTTCATATGGCCAACTGGTTCACAGTTATGCAGAGAAACTGATCTTGGTGCACTGGGATGGGCGCGGGGG
>NW_010104018.1:0-6243 GCF_000699245.1 Pterocles gutturalis | reverse complement strand
ACCATCCTGTGATTCTGTGATTCTGTAAACCAATCCGAGCTTCAGAACTATCCTTCCCCATCCCCGCAGTCCCAGCCTCAGCCAGCATTTTCCTGTGAGCCACTCCATCGGATCGCAGCTCTGTCCCTGCCAGCTCCGGCCCCTGCCATTTGGCAAGCGTCAGGGTTTCCTTCCCGCTCCTCTTAAAGAAGAGCTGCAGCAAACAAGACAACTTTTGTTGAACAAACACTGACTCCTAAAGCTCCCGATTCAGCCAAGAGATGTCAGCCCAAGCGCTTTCTCAAGGATGTCAACACAGTGACATCGCTTGAGCGCTGCCAAGAGAAGCGAACCGCGCTAATTAGGAATTCCCTTAAAAAGGGATTGAAAAGGTTTCCAGGCAGTGGGGAGGTGAAGAAAAGCCCAGAGCAAGACACCCCATCACACCCCCCAGAGTGGCTTCCAGAAACGCTCACCTCTGGCTGTCCTATGTTTTGAGCAGGTGCTGAACCACTCTGAAATCTGGCCCCGAAAATCCCACAGCACTTTTGTTACCTGACCCCAAATAGCCCCGTGTACATAACGCAGTGTACCAGCGCGTGCTCCTGAGCCAGGACCGGGAGAGACGCTGGGACCCGGTGTGTGTCCGGCAGCCAGAGCACAGGCACCAGTTTGGTGTCTGGAGGAACAGGCTGGTTTGTGTCTCTCCGTCCCCAGAAAATCCCTCCCAGCCTTCCTCCCGGGTTTCCCCCAGCAGAAATGATGTTTGCATTGTCCAGGATCCTCTGGGAAAAAGGGCAAACGCAAGACTAAGCTTTGCCATCCCACATAACCCCAGGGCATCTCACCATGATCTTCCCAGCACAAAGCTGAGACCATTGCTCCCAGCAAACAATTTCTGAGACCAAAGAAAGCCTCAGACTGGTGCTGACAACACGAAAAGGGAATCAAACTGGTGTTTGCAGCAAGAGGCGTTGGACACAACCCCAAATTACTGCAGAGCAGCCAATCTGAAGCCATGACAAACTTTGGGTAAATCTAGAAGCTATGGGCTTGGACTCATTCTCTAGTTCCCCTGAGCTTTGCATGGATTTTTCTGGGGGACGCAGGGGTGGAGAGACTAAGCGAAGCAATCCTGGGCACTCCAGGAGCGCTGCAGGTTTGCTCCTGTTAGCTGGGGAACAAGCACCTTCCAGCCACGCAGCTCTGCGGCAGCGCACCCCTCTTCCTTCCCAGCTGCTGAGAACTCCTGCCGTGCTGAGAAACGCCTCGTTACCGACGGCGGATCACTTTTTTGATCCTCTTGCCAAGGTCAAGAGCAAAGTGGAGAAAGGGCTGGAGTGAGGACCAGAGCTGGGAAGCACAGCGGGGGGAAGAGGGGACAAAGAGAGAGGACTCCCCATCTTCAGACAGGCATGGCAGTTTGGGGGTGCAGATGCTCGCGAGGTCTGTGCCTCCCCTCTCTTGGCTCAGCCCCAGAGGCTGATTTAAGTCCGGCAAACCGACGATGTGGCAGCTCAGCACACAGATCTGCCTTCCCAAGTGGCTCCATCACTGCCTGGCCTCATCTCATCCCCAGTTACCGTCCCCACCAAGGACCCCTTGAATTTTCAATCCCCAGAAAAGGGAGAGCTGCTCAGCTCCAAGCCCCCAGGACTTGGCAAGAGGAAGGCCGGCAAAACCCCGCACAAAACTTGGACACAGAGGGCTTGGGGAAACCCAACTCAGGGGCTAAAGATTGAGATTAAGGGACACCCAAAAGTAGGAGCTATCAAATCAGATGTCTGAAACGGCTCTTCGCCTGTCTGGACCCCTCCAGCCGCCTGCACAGTTCTCTGGCGGCAGAGCTGGCCACCGAGTCCGTGATGCTGAACGGCGGACAAGTGTCATCGATGCCTTTGAAGCCCAGCAGTGAGGGGCCATCCAGGGACTTGCTGGCCAGTGACCAGCTTCTTTGGGCTTCTCTGAGCAGCCTGGGGACCACAAGGCTTCTCCCAAGGAGCACAGAGCGGTGGGGGGCTGTACGTACCTAGCTTGGGCACAGGCTGCGTGTCCCAGAACTGGTAGCTCCTCTTGCTGGCTTCCTCCATGGTTTTGGCAGGGCCCTGACCGACTGAGAAGAGCTCAATGGCTTTTTGAATCTCCTGGATCCTTTCAGCGGGTAAAGAGTTCACCTGAGGGCAGAAAAGGAGGGTGGAAAGACAAAAATGAATAAGCTGAGCCACCAGGTCTCTATTCTTGCTCCTCATTAGGGGATTCCAGAGCTGACCCTGCCAGGAAGGGGAGAGCAGGGAGAAAACTTGCTTCCCAGCCTAAATGATCTTGCAACCCTTTGGGAGAGGGATGAACCATTTTACCAGGCACCTGCCACACACGTAGACCCGGTTTCTCAGCACTCCTGGGTCAGAGGGGGTAGATGAAGCACCTTACAATGCTTTAAGCTTCAGTTCAGAGGATGCTGCAAGCCCCAGGAGGAAATATCTCTGCTCCACCTTGGCGAATACCCCTGCAGAGACACCCCGAGCAACCCACACCCAGCACTCGGGCTTTCTGTGGCGGCTTTTCTCTCTCGTTGCTTCAGCCTCCTCCATCTACACTGGATTTCTGCAAACCGCAGCTTCCAGGAGTCCCTGGGCACCGCAGGCCAGGAGAAGGCAAGATGAAGGCCCCTCTCCTCCTCCCCCTCCTCCTCCTGCAGACCTCAGCAGGGCGGGCTGCTCTGCGCTGAATTCACAACCCAGCTCCTCCCTGATTCCCGGCGAGGTTCGAAACACTCAAAGCCCCAGCTGAGTGCTCTGCACAGTCAGGGGGACAAAATATTAGAAATATTTGGGTGGGAACTGGGCATCGGAAAGGAAACAGCCTCTGTTGATGTGCAGATCTGTGTGTGTGTCCCTGAGGACCAGTGGGGACATGAGAGGTGACTGCCAGCATGGGGAGGGACAAACCCTGTGTGTCCCACATTCCTTCACACAGCACCGGCTGCTGGTCAGGATCGGGCAAAGCCAGGAGGGGTGGGACAGACCCTGCGCTGACCCAGCTGCTGTTTGTTAATCAACCAAAAACCAACAACATCAGATCTGGCTGAGAAGCAGGAGGCCATGGTCCTCGTGCTGGCTGCGGGCGGCAGGAAGCTGGCAGGTGGCAGCGGGGCTGTTCCCTGCCTGAAAGGAGGCAGCTGGTGTTTGGAAAGAAAAATTCGGAGGCGCCGGTCTGACTCCTTCACCGCAGTGCAGGAACGGGCTGGGACATCCAGCCAAGGACCGCGATCACCCTGGAGCGCTCCACAAACACCTCCCGCCGCAATGGGAATTCCCACGCGCAGAGCCAGGCTGGGAAATTACTCTAAACCTTCAATTTTTGGAGCAGTCAAGTGCCTAAAACCAGGACTGGGAGACTCTTTCCTTGCCCTAAGCTGCACTGGAGCGGCTCAGGACAGGGCTGGCTGTTGAGCAGGGCAGCGACGCTGGGAAAGGGTCGGTCACCTTCACCGGCTGGTCCTGAGCCTGGTCGGGCTGATCTCCTTTTTCTTTCTTCCGTTTGGGTTTCTTTTTCTTCTTTTTGGCTCCGCTGTCATTTGCTGGACTCAAGCCACTAGGGAATAAAAAAAACATCATTGGAGCCTTGGGGTTTTTCTTTTGGAGAACATTTGGAGGGTTTCTGAAGCTCTCTAAAGAAAATAAAGAAAATACAAGCTCCCTGCTTCGAGTCCAAGCCTCCAGGAGGGGAACACAAGGTGCACAGCGGGTGCAGCCACATGGCCTCTCCTTGGCATCCCTCCCAGCACAAGCTCTCAAAATGGGACCAGCACCAACACCTCCCACCCCACAGGTTTGCTCAGCAGTGGGGAGCGAGCCCCGCACCGCAGGTGACTGTGTCCTTCCCATCACATCACCCCAAATCCACCCCACGCACCCAAATCCACCCTGCGGAGCCGCGGTGATGCCCCGCTTGGGGTTCTTCCTCCTCTCTGAGCCCGAGGATGGACGTGGGAGCAGTAAAACGCGGGTCCAACCTCTGAGATAAGGCACCACAGCAGGTCCAGGCACCACACAGGGGCCGGTGGCCGAGGACACTGCGTCAAATGTCACCCCACCTGCAGAGGTGATGATCTAGGGGGACTGTTGGCTGTTATATTGGAAAATTATTATATTCTTATGCTGGAGCTGGAAAATCAAGACCCAGCAGCAAATCTTTTTGGCAGCCTGTTCTAGGGCACGGCTCCTCCTTCCAGGGATGCAGGGCAGCCCCAACATCCAGGTGATGGTCACCCCAAAGAACCGCAGGCGTGACACCCTGCACTGAGCCCGGCCGCACTGACGGGTGAGTCCGGCAGTGACCTGACGCCAAAACACGGGAGAGGTGCCCACTCCCGGCACGACATGTGTGATCCCAATCCTGCAGGAGATACCCCGACACAGGACAGGTGACATTACCGCAGCTGAGCTGGAGCACCCCACACCAGGAGCCTCAGTCTCCAAACCAAGGTTACAGCCTCCGAGAGGGTCACGGCTCAGGTGGAAATTCAACCCCAGAGGTGGCTGGAGTGGGGAGAGGGGACGGCGGGGGCACACCAGGGCCAGGGGGGCTTTGCCAGTGGCTGACACGCATGAGAGATCTTTGTGAAGGAATTTGGAGGGACGGCGCACACGCCACGAGTGTCACTCAGCTCTGCTCCGTCCCTGTCCGTGCTGCCGAGTTTGTTTTCCAGTAAAACCAGAGCATTTGTCCCTTTTGTTGTCACCGAGGACGATAACCCGTGGCTGGCTCAACAGGGAGAGGACAGAGCCACAGAGAACATGCGTGGGAGCCGCTTTTTGCATCAACCGGCGCCTCCACAGCACCTACAGTTGCAAATCCCACCACCAGTGGGCACCAGTGCCCAGGTCAGCCTGGGAACCAGTACACCGAGCTCTGCAGGACTGGGCTCGCCCACCTGCCCCAGGGTCCCCACTGCCAAAACAGATTCTGTGGGACATGTCCCTGTCCCCTGCGCCTGGGAACTCTGTCCTCTTCTTTCTCCAAATCTCAGCTCGGAGATCCAAGGCAGGATGTTTTTTTTACTCTATGATATAGAGGCAGATCTGTCCTTGCATCCTCCAAACGATTGCTGCTTTCACAGCGGGGAAACGGAGGCAGACAGTGAACGACAGCACTGGCCAGCCTGGAAACTCCCCAGAGTGCTGCTAGCTCTGGCTAAATGTCTTTACCAACCACCAGATAGTGATGAAGAGGGTGGAGCCAGGAAAGGAAAGAAGAAACACGCTGGAAAATCTGTTGGAGCAGCATCCAACTATTTATTTCAGCCAGGCCAAGAAAAGGAGAGAGCCAGGAGGGGAAAAAGGTTTAAAAAAAAATCCCTGGGCTGAGCAGTGAGTTTTGAACCAGGGAAAAGTGGACAGAGAAATGATTTTCTGAGGGATGAGGCTGGGAGGGCTGGGTGCGGGGATGCCTGCGGACAGCGAGGCTGCGGATGCTCATGGTGCAGAAACCCGATGTGACAGGCAGCAGTCGCTCCGCGAAGCAGAGACGTCGGGTTTGCAGGACACGGGGCTGCCGAGCTGGGGAAGATTTTCCTCCCAACAGAACCTGAACAGCGGCGGACACTCTGTAGATGGCATTTGCTGGGGAAAAAAGATCCCAGTGTGCCAGCAGAGCCCCAGGTAGAACTCCAGGAGACAGCCTGCGACTGCTCACAGGGACAGGGAACACGGACGGAGAGCTGCTCGGCAAACGAGGGCTCAACGAGAAGCCCCCCCTCTTCTCCAGAAGCGCTTTAAGAGGAGTAGAGCGAGGAGCAGCTGCAAAGCCGCAGCTCTGCGGGGATCAGCATCCTGCGGTGCTCCCGAACCATCCCCAGGGGAACATCTCACCTCTCCTCCCGCCCCCGGGAAAGGGCTTTACCTCCGCCCAGGGAGATGCGAGCTCTGACATGACAGCAAAAGTAATTACAGCAAAGCGGCACTGACACCGCTATCGATTCTGGTGACAAATGCATGATTTTTTTTTTTAATTCCTCGCAGAGGAGCACAGGAGAGAGCTGGCAGATCCCCAGCCAGCCGGGACGGCCACATCCAGGTCCTGGGATGACCCAAACCATCCACCGCTGAGCTGCAACAAACACACCCCGCTGCTGTGTGGTGTGGTGACACGCTGGAGGGAAGGGATGTCCAGGGACCTGGACAGAGGGACCTGGAGAGGTGGGAGCGTGCAAACCTCCTGGAGCTCACCCAGACCAAGGGCAAGGTCCTGCACAGGGGTGGG
>NW_010104017.1:10157-36564 GCF_000699245.1 Pterocles gutturalis | reverse complement strand
GAGAGTTTCCCCGGGCACCTCGTTCGTGAAAGCCCCAAGGAGAAAGCGCGGAGGCAAGCGGAGGTGTGGGGAGCTGGCCTGGGGGATCATCCGTGCACGGGAAGAAGCTCGGCCCCGCCGCCCGCTTCCAGGATAGCAGTCTCCCCTTCCCAGCGGGACAAGCAGCACATCTGCCCCCACAAGGGTCCTGGATGGAGCCCCCCACCAACGCCGCCAACCCAGAGGAAAGGGGCGACCCCGCAGCACCACCAGCCGAGGCAGCCGAGCGCCTCGTCCACAGCACCTGCCACCCGGGTACAGCATTGTGTTCACGAGGCAGGTCTGTATTTTGATAACCGAAGAGCCTCATCCCCCCCAGAAAAGGAAACGAGGAGCCGTGTCAGTAACTGGGCTTTATAAATTATTTTCAACAAACCTTTCTCTGAAAATGAGCTACAAATTCCTTCCTTTGGCCATCTTCTCTCTGCTACTCACTGGGAATAAATGGCAGGATGGGGTCTTCTATTCCATTTTTGCCTTGTTCCTCTGCTGCATGTGCCGTATCTTCTCATTTCAGTCTCCAATGTGTGAGAGGGACACTGCCACGCTTCCCAGACATCTGCCATTGACAGCATGAGCGGAAACCAAAGGGAAGGCATGTCTGAAACTCCAGTGTGGTACTGGCATTCCCACAGTTGACACATTGCTGAGAGGAGGTTTTCATTACTAACTCCCCTCCAACCCATGTGAACCCGTGGGTGAACCCGAAGAAAGTCCTTTCTTGACAAAACTTGATGTCAGAGCTTGTTTCTGACCAGAGGATTTTGTCTTCCACGCTCATGACTATCCTATTCAGGTAGCCACCACTGCTGCTCTTTGACCGCACCCAAAACCCTTCCTAACAACAAAGATTTGAAGGTTTCATCATATGTGGAAAACCCAGAAATAAGGAGCCACTTCAGCAATGTGACAAGACCTCCTGTCCACTTCCCCTGACCCCCATACAGACAAGCAAAGCCAGTGGAGAGGAACTTCATGGAGCTGGACCGTCTCTACCTAGACAACCTGCGCTCTGAGCATCCCACCACAGGGCAGTAGTATCACATTGGGGGTAAGCACAAGGACAAGCTACTCCTCACCAATAACAAACACTCACTCAACATATACCCTGCACATGGCTGATGATAGTGTCCCACAATGGAGGAAGTCCCCACCCCAACAGGAAATCACTGCTGTGGCCACTTCCATCACTGCTACCTGTCTGAGGCAATGCAGCGTGATGAGAACAGGAAGGCAAAAGCAGTTTGCGAAATAAACAAATACTGCATCAGGCTCCCTCTCTCTCCACAGGTCACCTGGGAGCAGGCCCTGCCTCCCATCCACAGACGAGGATTAATCTCTCAGCAGAGGACCCCAACACCAAGCAGAACACAGTTTGGTAACTCCACTCAGCAGTTTCTGAATGCTCATTGTGCTTTGAAAGTGCTCAAGTCACCTTTGGGTCTCCACAACTTCCCAGGCACACTGGCACTAGTTAGCACACACACGGAGGTTCACTGATTGTTCGTCCTCCAGGGAAATCAATACAGGGATCATTACTGCTTTGAAGTCACAGGCTCCCTGGCCTGCTCCCCTTTCATCAGACCACCTCCGCCACACAGAGGGATGCAACCCCAGCAGAGAGACCCACCTTTCATCCCGAATGTTTCCTCATTTCCCAAATGTCTTCTCAAATTTGGGGATGATGAAGTCTTTCATCCCCAAGAAAGCCAAGTGTAGCAACCACTCAGAGTTTTTCCACTTCCGTTTGTCTTCAGCTGGAACATGGGAAGGATTAAGTGTTCCTTCTACCTCTGTTACAGCTACCACCCTCACATCACCTACCAAAGGCACCTGCCCAGCAAAGGATACACAATGTCCTGACGTTTCACACAAGTGCTCCTCTGCCCCAGGAGGCGCTCCAGCAAGGTCTGAATAGTCCCGGACTGCACTGGCTCCTCCTGGCAATGACTGCTCTGAATCTGAGCAGTCAGAAGAAAGAATGATTTCCAGACCAATAGGAAACTGTTGGGCTTGTTCTGTCCTTCATACCTCCCTCCCTCATCTCCACACAGAGCAATTAGACCTTCAAACTTTGATCTGGGGGTAATCAAGGGGCAGTCCAATATGATGACACCATTTAGGCAGCTGCTGGCATCATTCCCTTTCTGATTTCACCAAACATCCCTCAAGGCGGTAGGCCAAGCTAGCAGCTGCAGGATTCCTCCTCATCTTGCTCTAACCTCCTCAAAGGAAGTTTATGGCTCCGCATTAAAGGCTAAAGCAATCCCACAGGGATTCTCTTCTTATTTTCCTAGGCAACCACCACTCCTTTACCTGACAAAGGAAGAGGTGAAGAGCACGAGATGTGGCCTCAGGCAGCTCTGCTAAGTTGGCTTCTGCTGCCTCCTGGAGAACCTGGCTAATTTCTTTTTGAGAAATAATATTGCTGCTCTGATATCTCAGAAACTTGGAAAAAAAGAAAAAAATAGAGGCATTAAATAGTGAAAGATGCACAGTCTCCAACAGTGACTCATCTCCTGGAAATACCTCTTCTATGTAGTGGGATGCTGCAGCACCTTAACCACAGGCCTGATTTTTATATCACTTCTAATAGAACCAGGGCAAATATCCATGTTGACAGTGCTCTGATTTATAACCAAACTTACTTTGGTTTAGGTCAGGAAGGAATTGAAATGAACCAGGTAACCTTTAAAAAGTGAAATAACAAAGATTCACAGACCCGTCACATATTTGGAGGGGGAAGGTTCACATTAATTGCCCCTTTCTCTTGTCCACTACCACAAGGGGTTCATCTTCAGTATTTCTGCTGGCTAGGACTACATTCCCTCTAGTACTCACAGGCCCCAGGTACATCAGGGTAGTAGCTTGTGGTAACTCCCTGCCCTGAAAAGTCAGGTCTGTTAGGTCAAAGACAGGGAGATGAGCTGTGGTGACAAGCAGAGCTCTGCTCTCCATAGAGCCGCAGCATACTCCCTGACTGGCAACAGCAGTTGCATGTTCTCTGTAGGTTTCCCCTGTCCTCTCCAGGGGTCCTAGATTATATAAATAAATACTACAAACACCAGAAGAACACGACATGCTCCCTAACAGCAGTCACTTTCCGCAGGGTGTGGAAGGGAAGTTCACTTGAAAGTATCATTATTATAGGGCACGAATATAGTGCCAAAGCCACAGCAATATCTGAGATTGTGTGTGCATAGGGGTAAGTTCCAGTAACCGACCCACATGTACTGTACCAACACACTGTAAGAAAATGGAGAACAGCCTGCCTTTCCCCTCCCTGCTCACCAAAGTCATCAGCCTGAGAACTTCTGGCTGCAGAAAGGACTTCTGGACCCCATTGAGTAGTGTGAAGAGCAGGAATCGGTGCCAGGGCTGTGAAGCAACATGTAGAGCTGGGAGAGGAGGAGAAGCCAAGCAAAGACAGCTTTAAAAATCGGCCAAGTGACAGGCCACAGTCTTCAATACTGACCCCAAGTTTTCTCTTCTAGACCCCACACTGTGAAACACTAAGGGAATATTTTGCCCTGTTCTTACTTGCTTTTTAATCTGTCACTCTTTCACCAAGACTTTAGTCATGAGGACAAAAGCTTAATAGCTTTTTAAAGCAGAAAATACATTTTGTCCATCTTTGTGCTGGTACAGGAAGAGAAACCTTCTCCTGGGGTGCATATAATAAAATAGTAAGGGGATATCTTTAGCCCAGGGTTTTAAAAATAATATCCTCTGGTTTCAATGTGAGGATGAGTTTCCTGGCCATGGGTTTTATTTAGCTCCAGAATACCCTTTGGGGAATGAAGAAAGCCCTATAACATCAGCTGCACAAACCGAGCCTAGATCTGCATCAGAAAGCATACTCTGGGGACCAGCCAGGCTGATGGCAGCAGTGCAAACAATCAGTAGAGAAAATGTTCTTAATAAGTTCTTAAGGTCACCATCTATGACAGCATGAAGTCTTTCACTTAATGCTAAAGTGTTATTACCTTGTATTTATTGCAGGTTAGGATACAACAGGTCAGCTGATATAACTTGTTATACCATGGCAACTCAGTTTTAGAAAGGTCCCTTTTCCACTGGCAGTCACATAACCTCCCTATTACCACTACAATAATCTTTTATATGGGAAAAACAACACTAAAAAATCATGTAAAATGTTTGCAGGGTAACTTTTAGCTGGCGGAAATGAGAAAGTACCAGCAGTGTGGACTGAGCCTACTCTGCACATCTGTAAAAATCTCTGGACCAAGAGAGGGTTTTAGAAAGCTTCAAATGAGGCAACTCGTAGAGGCAGAGTTCAGGCCTCATTTTTTGCAGTGTTCTCACATCTTTCAGTAAAACATAGCTATGTTCCTGTTATTGTTGTTGTGAACTTCTGCACCACAGCAAGAATTTACACTGACAAAGTTGGCAAACCAGCATTTCATTAACTTAATCTCAAATCAGTGGAACCTCCCCATAACATGCCACCTTTTTTTCTTTTAAGCCAGTCCTTTATTAGCCTCCCTTCAGCTACTGGCTGCCATTCATCTGCAGTATTATATCTTCATTCAACCGCTTCCTCTCTCAGTGTCCCTGCTGTCTGGTGTTCATTCACTCTTAGTGTTGAAATGACTGAATTGAACAGGTCAGGGTACAGAGAACTTTCTGTCTTTTTTAAGATCAGAGCCAGCACCTGGTCTTTGTGGCAGGAGGCTGACAATAAGCAGAAGGGTCTATTCTTCGCCCTGACTATACAACGCTGTCATATTGTTATATTGCTAACATGGTATACATTAGGTCCAACATGGACTCTGGAAACCAAGGTCTGCATTCGCCCCTGGAAATCTAGAATTTCCAGCTTCCGTTTCCTAAGGCTGCCTAATACCCTATTTTCCCTTCCCCTCCCTCAGGGCCAAACTGTGACCAATGCTGCATGTGTGGAAGACACATCACATTCAGATCCTCCCTCCCCTATATGGTCTAAAGCTTTGCTACAATTGGCCTGGAAATGGAAGACTACCTATACTCCTTCCATTCCTAAACCTCTTATCATATGAGGGGGTGGAGAATGACTTTCTTCCTTCTGGAAAGCATCTTGGTGTCATGAGCCAAAGTGAGGGCTCATGCCTGCAGGGGAGCCAGGCACTGTGATTTCATCCCACAAAGAACATGATTAACTTTAGGCACACAAATAATTTTTCTTATTGGGCATAAACTCATTAAGCATCTGCTACAGGGCGCTACTGGATGGCGACCAAAGAGCTCAAAATCACTGCAGGAGGGAAACCCAGGAGAAGAAAGAGAAGGAAGACTTTACCAACATCCTGGTTCTTCACATACAGGTATTCCACCAAGGTTTCCAGGCAGGCAACCACGGCTTGAGAGAGCAGCGAGTCTTTCTGGAATACCAAGAGGGAGGAAAAAAGAAGAGAAAAACAAACAAACAAACAAACAAACAAACACCACACCAAAAAAAAAAAAAAAAAAAAAAACCAAAAACCAGCAGTCAACAGCTATTGCAAGAAGAAAATTCATCAAGTAGCAGGATCTGAAAAGCATGCAGTACAGGAAAATAACACCTTCTTCACAGGATTCAATGTGCTACAAATTATCTGTCACATCAAGGAGCGAGACAAAGGCACGACTACTTACTCTGAGACAAAAAAAAAAAAAAAATTTAAGTAACAGCCTCTGAAGAATAAAGATAAAGATGCGAGCTGAACATCACTCAAGAGAGTAAAATATAAACTGATGGAATATCCCCTGGAGCCCAGCATCACCTGAGCAAGTTAAATGTACACAGATGTACTACCACTTGCCAGGGGCATGGGGGAGGGATTGGGATTTGTTACACTTTTCCCACCTCTGTCTGTATGGATGTGGCATCCCTGCAGAGCAGGAGATGGGAAAACAGAGAGCATCATTAGCACACAGAATTTCAGCTCTCCAGTTCAGCAGCAGGGAGTACCGCATAGCTTGATTTACCTTCTTTCTCACTGTGCCATGCGGCAGCAAGTGTATTTTCCCTCCTTCCCATCACATGCCTGTAAGGGGTGGAAAATGCAGGCAGAAGGAAAAAAAAAATAACAGACAGACCCTTAGGTTCTGCAACAGAATGGTTTCTCCTCAGGTTAGCATACCTGCTTGAAGCCCAGCAACACTAGTGTTGTTTCAAAAGTCGTATTTTATATACCTGCAACTGGACATGCACCAAAAGGTTCTGCAGACTGACAACAAGCGAGAAGACCTGCTGCGTGGTAAGGGGGTGCAAGGCAGCATCCTGCAGTGATGATGGCTGTGGTTGTGTAGCATCTTGGGCTGTGTTTTGGACAACGATCACCAGCAGAGAGGAGGAGAAGTTCTGTCGCAGGACAGCTCTCAGGAACTGCATGATGCTCACTAAACAAGGAGCCGCTTATTAGTGTATGTCAGTGTTTTCCTCTCCCCTGCCTTGTGTGTTGGTGCCTGTGCAAAAGCATGGGAGAGGTGAGGAGAGAAAATTTGGGCTTGAGGGCCCATCAGAGTTGCCCAGCAGCTACTGACAGCTTCAGGCAGGAATGGCAACATGAATTCCCTTGTTTGTCTCCTCCCTGTGAGCCAATATCCCAGTTCATGCTCAGTTCCAGATGTCACTACCAACCTCCAAGGAAGATTTGTTCAAACACAGCAAAGCTCCAGACAGTTCCCTTTTTCCCCTTCTCACCACTAGTTAAGTATTCCCAAAGCTAAATGGACCAAAGCTTCCAGATTCCCACCAGCACCTCCACCATTCCATTTCATAGTCACCAGTTCTCCCCTGTTGCCTGTAACATGGTACTAGCAGCTGCTTCCAGTCAAACCCCTGTAACAGATGCAAAATACCTAACAGCAAGATGGGCTTTTTCTTCCTGAAGGTGACTGCATTCATGACTTCTGTTAGGTCTAGAGAGAGTGTCTGGTGAACCTAGAGGAGAATGAAATAGAAGAGAAAAAACTGTGCTGGTTTGGACCAGGTAAAAAGCTCTTTTACGTACTTTCAATCCTTAAACACTACCCCATGATGACCATTAAAAAACAAGGGAACAGCAACAGGGTTTCAGGAGCCTGACACAGAATGGAGAATCACATCATTGGGTCCTCAAGTTATACACATTACCAGTTGCCAGCCCCGCACAGCTTCCAAACCACAGTGCAACTCAGTTGTCCATCTCACTCTCACTGCTCCCTGCAGGCCCTCTGGCACGTGGCTGGCAGACTGCCAAGTACGTGAGCTACCAGGACCAGCCATCCCCAAACACGGCTGTACCTTAGCCACACAGCCAGTCAGCAAGACTAAGGAGCCAGGCAACCAAAAGCCAGCAGTGACAAGAATCTGTCCCTGCCTGCTGGAGCTGGGAAGCCTTCAGAGAACCCAGGGCTAGGAACTATGGCATGGGTGAAGGAGGCCAAGGAGTTTAGGGACTTGGAAACTAGGGGAAACAGGAAAGGTGGGCTTGAGAGGGCGGTCTGCAATACACTGTTTCCATCACAGAGCTGCCATCCAGCAGCTATAGCATGGAGGCTCACAGAGCACCAGAAGGGTTGAAGCTCTTCACTAAGGCAGAGAGTTGGCATGGGAGGACAGGCACAAGGACCATGGGGCTGATTCCTTCAAACTGCCTTCTGAAGAGAGAAACGTTCAATAGGAGAGCTAGGAGTACCTCCAGCAACAGGGTGGCAGTGGTTACTTGTCTAAGAACTGACACACCAAAGCCTTTAATAGCCTACCATCCATGACCCATATTTATCCACAGGCTTTTGCTAAAGCCAGTAGCAGTAACACAGTTAAGATGCAAGCTTGCTATGGCCAGACAAGTCCTTATTATTAACACCAGCCTGAGATTAACGTGGGCAACTCACATTTTGTGCAGCCATCATTCCCCTCTAAAAAGCTTCAGGCTCAGGGAGACAGCCTGGCATCAGCTCACAGCCACAAAGAAACACTGAAGCTTAGAAATTTTGAAGATAAGAAATGCTGAGGCATCCTTGAACCACTTCCATTTGCCACCTACATCTGTAGTTTCTTTCCCCATCTCTGGTGCAAGAAGGATTCAATCAGTATGAGCTGAGAGAGTGACTCCCAGAAGATGAAACTCAACACTAGCCACTAGAACCAAGTCCTTTTTGGAACTGGCATAACACTGACCCCCGAGACCCAGCCCTGACTTTGAAACTGAGAGATAAATTGTGCTCAGCAGTTAATTGAGCAGGGACAGGCAGGTGTTGCTATGCATTCACACAGCTGACAGTCCATACAAGTCCCATGCTGTGAGACCTAACCAGAGGCAGCACACCCATGAAGTAACAGGTGCAGACTTGGTCTGGTTTGGTCTTTTGGAAAAAGTCTTCCCTCAGCATTAGAAGACCAACCCCGCCTCTCTGTGCACATGCCCACATGTCTTTAATGTGATTTTATCATCCACTAATAGACTCGCAAAGAACTTATGCTGCTGGGCATAACTGCAGGAAGACACCTCACAATACATGCGTGACATGCTGTTTAACTCCGTATCAAGAGAGCCAGAGGAGGTACTGCACAAGGAAATATTATCCCCATGTGTTGGCATTACAAAGTGCTTCCCTCAAAATTCTAATTCCAGTATCAGCTGACAACTCCAGTGTAGCTCTCCTGTCGCACTGCAAAGCATCAAATACAATGACAGCTGCCCACATTCATATGCGCTTGCTAATATTGAGCACTTACTTGCCAATAATGGGTTTGGATTGTGAGTGTTCCACTACTGTTCACTGTAGCATCAAAAAAAGCAGCGTACAACATGTGCGCTGTCTCCCACCCCCAGTCTTCCCTTGAGAAAGGCCTTAAATGTATTTTGCTCTGTCCTGAAGAGGAAAGTGATTTGGACCAGGAGGGCTGGGTATGCACTTTTTCCCCCAGGATTTCTGCCCCTCTCTAACTCTCCAATGATTCGGGTCTCATCCTTCAGCAACATGCTGGCTTCCAGTCCTGCTGGAGAAGCACAGCAGGGAATAACTTGTGGACAATAACAAAAGAGCAACCAAGGCAAGCAGATTCCAGGCCAAAGCAAACCAGTTTCCTCTGCTAATGAAGAATTTTTTAATTTTTTTTTTTTTTTAGGATTAGCCATTCCCTGGATCTGAACACTAGAGTGGTTCTAACCTCAGTATTGTAACGATGCTGATAAAGTAAAAGGGATGCAACCAACAGCCATCCAGAGCACAGTAATGCATCCTCAGACGACAGGTGAGCAGGTTCAGAGGGAGAGGACTGTAACCAGGTGCACTCCAAAACTTTCTGCAGGAGCTCAAGCAACGACACATTGGAGAGCAGCACAGCCACTGCTGTGTGGGAGAAACATAATCAGAAAGGCTGATGGGATGGCACAGGTTAAACCAGCTTGACAAGCAGAAGAGAAGTGCAGAGCACACCCCTGCTGCAGTGAGGCAGCCCCAGCTGACAGAGCTCATCAGAATATGATGGTATTCATCTCCCACAGCATAAACTACCACTCGAGCAGCTAATAAAATGACCAGCCTCCAGCTAACACAGCTGGAAGGTTGGTTAGAGCTGTTCTCTATTACTGTTTAATTTTTTGAACCATGGCAATACCAGGACATTTCAAACAAGGCACCAAAGCCCCACTGCTGTGTTCTATGACCAAGAAAAATACAGCGGTTCTGCCTCTAAGCAGCCAATTCCTTAATCATAAGAAGGCAGCAAAATCAAACCAAACCAAAAAAAAAACCCCTCAACCTAAAAAACCTCATCCCAAATACAAAATTGCTTTTGTTAACTGTAATGCTGCATCTGGAAGGGGGAGGTTCCACCTTATCTGCTGAGACAGTTAGAATACGGTCTGAGATGGCCAAGCTACAACCTCGCTGAGATTAATTTAGCAATCAATACAATCTTGCCTCACCTCTCTGTTGACTACATGGTGTTGTCTGATGAAGGCTCCAGTACAGAAAATTCAAGGATGGCTGCAGGAGCTCAGTGTCCCTCGGCCTGCATTTCCCGCAGAGATTACTGACTGGAAATAAAAGAACACGCGTAACACAGACACCAGCATAACAGAGCACCTCAGCACAAGAAAGAAGTCAGTTAGTGGGGACAGAATTAAAAAAAAAGTGACAGAACTGAAGTGAAAATAAACAGAGCATGGTACAGACAAAGCAACAGGCATCTGCCCTACAGTGTTTGCTTCAGACTGGACAGTGCAGTGGAGTATGATAATTGGGGGTAAGGGGGGAAATAGAAAAGGGCATCTTAAAGGGCCTATATTGCATTGGGCTGTAATGAATACAAGAGCAACAGACTGTAAGTTACTTGTTTCCACAGAGTGAGTTTGATCCTAATGCTAGGTCAACGATAAACACCCATGTGCTCATCTGACACGGGGACCAAACTGGGGAATGGCATGGAGAGCTGTGCTCCTCCACTCTCACCAGCTCTGTTCACACTAGTAATAAACGTTCCATGTTTGTTGTAAGCCAAACATCCAGTAATGATGCTTAGCGAGAGTTTGGGAGGGAAATCCAGGACTGTAGGGCTCAGCAAAACTGTCATAGGAGAGCTTTTGAAGAGCTTAAAGTCTGAGTAAGCAATTCTCAAAAAACACATGGCAACACACCGGCCCACACTCCTTCCTTCTATGAGCTGGTTTCACACAGGCCTCATCAAAGGAGAGTGCCCTGCACACTCACCCATGAAGAACACAGCCTGAGGAGCCAAGCAGGGAATGAAGGGGGTGGCTGGGGCAGGGAGAGAGTTGTGTTGAAAAATACAGTGCACAAAAGCAAGAGCAGAAGGAGCTTGTGACTCCTGGGAGCAGAGCTGAGCTACGCTCTGAAACCACAGCAGCTACAAAGGGCTGGTATAAAGGGGACACGCTTCTTCGGCACCCTCAGTTCCCTTGGCTAATGAATGAGAAACACTGCTTCTTTACAAGGGCAACACAGGCAGCCCCAAGACATGGAACATTTCAAACTGAAGGAGACAGTTCTTCAAAGTCTGCTGAAGAGATCAATTTGTCAGAGCAGAGAAGAGATAAAAGGTTGGATCAGCTGAACTTCCTATTAGTATCTATTCTTTTTTCACAGCCTGCATGAACCTCCAATAGCCAAGAAGGGAGAAGTCACCAAGTACCGATCACCAGGCAAGAGGGCAGGTCACAGTATGGTGAGTAATCACAGCCCACTCTTTGTTTCTGAGGTGGAGTGGGCAAGTCCTGTTCTGGCTATGAAGTATCACAAAGTGACCATAACTGTGATGCAAGGTACATCTTCTCTCAAAGGACAGAGCCAGCCCCAGTCATCTTATGGAACAACTAATGAACACAGATTGAAGCCCCGGGGAGAAGATGGACCCACGGACTCACCCTGGTGAAGCAGCTTGAAGTCTGTGCTGTCCAGCTCCCTCAAACCCTTGCTCCGCAGCTGCACCAGGAGCAGGAGAGTCAGCAAAACAGGCAGGCTCCTGTTAGCTAAGAAGGGCACAGACAGCTTAGTTTGTCAGTGAACTCTAAACTGTCGTACCTTGAACCTTGCCAAGAACTGTTAATTTTCCAGCTCAGGAATGAGGGTGGGTTAGGGGAGGAAGTACTTCCCCTTTACACATACACACAAACATACTCCCAACTTCATTCTCATCTCTACAGTCCCCACTGGATCAGGCCCCCTTTCTGTCACTGTGGGTTGGCCTGAGTTACATGCTGGATCCCGCCAACACCATTCTAGGAAAAACTAGAAAAAGAAGCGGGGAAGAGGAGGCTGGGGTCATTTACACCCTTAGTGAACCATATAAGGGGCACGGTCACCACACATTCAAACTGACACCTCTAATAAGGTGGAACACACCGGCCCTTTGCTGTCTGCCCTCTTCCCATCTACTTGACCATCACTTGCAGCCCGTGGTTTGACAGCACTCAGCTGCACAGCATTTGTTCTCTTCCATCTTTTGAGGCCAGAAAATGCCGCCCAATTCCACCCCACAGGGCAGAGCAGAGACAGTAGGGCCGAGAGCCCCACACAGCAGGTCTGTGCGTGAGGAGCTGCTCAGACCACCAACTCCTCAGGGAAACCACAGCCCCCCCCAGATATATTCACTCCTCTGCAATGCTGTAAACAGGTAAAGATTTTGTGTTGTGTAGAGCTGTACCTACAGCAAGCAATTATCACCTCCAGAAAACATCATCATGAAGGCTCAGGAGATTTCAGTTTTGAGGAGGAAACATTTAAGAGAGTTTTCAGAAACATTTAAGGGAGTTTTCAATGCTAACATGTTCTTGATGGAGTCCCCCTGTTGGGCCCTCTCGTTTAAGAGCAGGATACTGTTTGAACAGGGATGCAGATCTCCTGGACTTATCTGCCCCAGACCTCACAGAGAGCTGCCTGTGTGCTGGGAGACAAGGAAGTCGTGTCTCCAGAATACATCTGGTGTTTGACTTTCTGGATGGGGCTGCCAGGAACTCAGTTAAGGAGTTCATGATGCAGTATGAAGAGGAGTGGGGCTATTAGATACAGCACAAGAGCTCTAATCTTGCAAAAGCCCCTCTAGGCCAGTGTCCTGGTCTGCATCACCAGCAGTTTGGAGGAATAGGTCCGACTCCCACAACAGGGAACAGACAATCTCTGCCTCCCCACAGACCCTGGCACGCCTGGATTAGAGGGATACCACAAGTCTAAATGTACACAATTCCAAACAAGATCAGACGTGGCAGATGCCAACATTGCTTTCTTTATCCATAATCTTCTCTACTATGCTCCTGCTTTCAACACGCCCTCTTCTCCAGACTACTGACTTTGCTGGAGGTATGTCAAAAACACTGTACCTCTTGTTGCTTCCATCCCAACTACTGTGCAGCAAAAACCTCCCAAACAGAGCAGGGCTGTTGCCACTGCCAACAGCCCCCTCAGGAACAAGAAAAAGCTGTGCTGGGCCCCTATGCCAGGGGAGCCAAGGACATCCTAGCACTGCTCCCTCTCTCAGTTCAAGCTCACAGGCTGCGTTACACAGCACCTTTCATGACAGTGCAACAGTCCCAGCTCCACAGTCAGGGCTAGTAAGGAAAACAGAGAGATTTCCCCCAGTCACAACCCTGCTAATCTTTAAGAGATTTAATAGAACTATGGGATTTGAAGATACCACAGGTCCTGTTTGGAGATCAATATCATGAATGATTCAAAACTACCTCTGCTCCCAGTCTCTGTGCCCTGGGATCGGGGAAACTCAGGCACACTAAGCTGTTTTGCACAGAGAAGAGGGAAAAAGGAGGATGTCTTTCAGCTACCAGTTCACCCCTGTTCAAGCTGAGAGATTTACCAGCAAACTCTCCACTTGAACACCTATGGCAGTATAAGAGAACCTTGCCTTGGTTTAACAATCACAGTTTGAAGCCAGAACAATCTAAATCAGAAAAAGACTCTCCCATGTCAAAACAAGAATCTCTGGAAAAGGAAACTAAATCAGTACAGTTCTATCCATAAATTTCCTCATGCAGATAAGTACTGAAGCTACATCAGCAGTTCAAAAACGCTCCATCCCAGACTGCACCCTTCAGCCATCTACCCTTTTAGTTGATCTCACAGCAAGACCAAGTCACAGATGGGGGTCACCTTGTAAGCTGCTCTCTACTAGCAGCTGCTGAAGAATCTGTAAGAACTGACTCCGGAGGAGGTCACAGACAAGGACATCCTCATTTCTTTCCAGGAAGGTCCTTAAAGTCATCAACACCTTCCAAGCCACCTCCTCAGAGCTTGAACAGATCAGGTCCTGGGAGGGAAGAAGCACACACACATCACCTCTCGGCCCTGATTAGGCAGAAGTCACTGCTGTTTAATACCATTATGCTAATCTGGTGCCTTGGGAAACAGCCTAATAAAGCACCATTCAGATTAAGTACATCCTGATTAAATAGAGTACTGAATAAAGCAGACAGACTCTCATCTGATAGGCACCTCTGAGTAACATTCTGTTTAAAGAATGCATTTGGCTACGTAACTCCTGTCCAGCACACAAGTGTAGGGGTAACATACATTTAAGGTCAAGGTTTTAGACAAGTTAGATTCTAAAGCCAGGGCCCTGTTTCCAAGAGCATAGAGCCTCTGGCACTTCTGTTCTCCTTGTTGTTTGGAAAAATCAGGTTATATCTTAATATACTTACCTAAAATCAAGCTTATGAGTCAGTCCATAGTTACTAATTTTCAAAAGGCTGGCAGCCTCGCATCTGCAGTAGCAACATAACAGCTAAACCGCATGAAACGTACATAAACCAGACAAGCGATCACTCAGTCACAGAAAATGGAAGAGTTGTGTACACAGCATTCAGCCCACAAGCCTGTTTCTTGAATACAGAGCTCTGTCTGGAGTCTCTGAGCTGAATCCCACAGCCACTAGCCTTTATTTGGGCATACTTTTATTGTTAAGGTGTCTAACATTAAATTTACCTCCACAGGATGTACAGATATAGTTCCATAAAGAGCAGGCAGAAAATGCCTGGTAGCGCTGACAAAATACAATCGTTTCAACATGTATTATGTTCAACACTACCTTTCCTCTCCTCCCCCATCAGTCCTGGCTACTGCATTGCAAATAGCACAGCTGAAAGAGGTAAAGAGAAAACTGGTCTCAGCAACCAAGACTACAGCCTGCCAGGACTTTTCCAGCTGCCTTCTCCTGTCACACCTGAGTTATGCATCCAGACTGGGATGATGGAGAAGTGGCTGTGGGATCCCACACCCAAGGAAAGCAGTTAAGGTAAGAACAGGCTGCCTGTGCCAGAAAAACTTCTCCAATTCTGAGCCTGATTTCTGCTCATATCTGAGACATTCAGGAATAAGAGGCAGGGAGCTCTTGGTGCACTCAGCTCCGCTGACATAGATCTGCCCTATATGACATTCAGGAATGTAATCTAATGTCAGCCTATCTCCATTCTCTGAGAGCACAGCTCAGATCTGGAGTGTGGAGAAGAAAAGTGGGATAGTGTGTGATCATGACCACATTCACCCCCAGATGAACACACACAGAGCACCAAATGGCGCTAACCAAGGGCCACAGCCTTCCTGGTCCTGGTAAATGCATCACTGTGTTAACATCTTCCTTCCTACTCAGGAGCTCAGGGTCTCAGATGAAGCCACTAACCATCTGTGCTGTCTAATCCAGACAATTATTAAAAGCAGATAAGAAAATAAATCATCCTTGGAAGGACATTCATTTTTGTCTCACTGTACTATGCAGAGGCCTTTCCATTTTACTAGTGTATTCTCAGGCTGAGGTTATTCACCTCATAAGTTTTGTTTACATCTGACACTATATTTATCCCAGGATATTGCATTGTTTTATTAGCCCATCTAAATTCAGATTGATTATGCTCTTCCCCAACTAAAAGGTGAATTGTCAAAGCCTGTGACTTATTACAACTCAATTTAAAAACCAGGACAGAGCTAAATTAATTTATTTTTGCAAGAATACACAGCAAGACAGAAAAGGGAAAGCAAGAATGCTGTCCCATGCATGGAAGGAGTCACTGTTTCTCTTTCGCTTATTGATAGACCTGTGATGCATAGATCTGCTTTAGTTTATGGAGTGATAGAATCCAGAACTACTGCCAAAGGTAACAGGGTAAGCAAGTCTCACAGGACACTTCTCCTCCTTAATTTATTTTGGTATGGCAACTCATTGATCACTTTTACTCATCTCTGCAATGGTATCAAATACCTGGATGCTTTTACCTACTCTGCAGTATCACCCTGACTGTGAAAGAACTGCCCTATGTAAGAGCTCTCCCACCAGTCATTTCGGTAACATGGGATATTAAAATTTGCTTCATAGCCTCTTAGATCAGAACCAATAAATGCCAGTCTGTAATGCCTGATGGTTGCCCACTCAGAATCAAACCTTGTTTCTTCACTGTCTGCTGACATGGGTTTCTACAATTTTTCTAACAGGCTGGAGAAGAAACATCACAGCTCTTAGCTTTTGCCTTTATAGGCAAATCTCATGCTCTTGTGTGGAAATGCTAGCAAGTATTTCCTATGTGAGTGGCTGAACAGTCATGGGACAAGTGGCCACTGATGAGGAGGGGTGACAGGGCAGGTGGGAGAGGTGGAAGCGAGAGAAGGCCTCTGAGCAGCCATCAGGACCTGGATTCTGTCATGATTACACACGTTAACAGAGCTCATTAAGCCAGCTAAATGCAAACACACTAGTCCTGCTACTTCAAGACCCCTTTCTTCCCTTCACTGATTAACTTTCCCCGTCCGAAGATTTTTATTTTATCTTTTAAAAGCAATAAAATGTGCTATTTGCAGTCCTGAAAAATCTCTGATAAGACTCTCCAGTTAAAAACAAACAAAACCCCAAGCCAACAGAAAGCTGTGCCCTCTGCATGAGAGAAAGCTGCTCTCTGCATGCTGCTTTTTCAAAGTCCTTTGTTCCTCATATCCTTCTCATCTATCAGTAGTAAACCATTGCTCCCAAATTAGCAAAACAGCTTCTTGAAAGCCTGCCACAGAAGAATCTGGAGTACCTAGCTATGTATCTGGATAGAGAAAGGAATGGAGTTTTTCATGGCATACATCAGCAGCACCTTTCAGATCCCTTTGTAGCCACCTCTCAAGAGATCCCTTTCTATCACAGTGGGTGGATGACAGAGAAGGAGCTAACTAACACACACACCCACCACACCACACACACACCCACACACTGTCCCATTTTCCATTTGAGGCTTCCCTGGGAGGTGGAAGTCTGTCTATACACACAAGGGCCCTTCTAGAAGAATCCTTGGCCTCATAACAGCACTAAGTGTTTTAAGAAACAAAAAGTCCACTACATCAGTGACAGAATAGCAGCCTGTCCTTATTAAAGTCACATACCAGTAAAATAAGTAAAATGCTGGAATTGCTCTTCAGAATGGGAAGTAATGGGTTAGCACTGGTCAGCTGATCAGACATGCCAAAACCAGCTTCTTCAGTCTCTGTTTGCTTGCAGTCTCCCCAGGAAAACCAGAGTTGGAGGACTTGATGTCCAAATCTCCCCATAAATTCAGGGTAGCACAGAAAGATTTTTTTAGGAGAGGACAATGGACGTAGACTGAACCCAGATCTGTCAGATTATCCAGGATCCTCCTTATGGTACACAATGACCTCTGGCAAATGTGTGGGAGGGAAAAGGGGAGGGGGAGAAAGAACAAAATAATCACTAGATACTGAATATCCAAAAGCTGAAGTGATGAGTTTACTGTGAGAAAGTCACACTGCCTTTTAAGTAGACAATCAAATACATCAGTTAAACATCATTTTGTGAAGCCTATTTGCATCACAAAGGCTAAGAAACTTGTAGGCTTTATACAGTGCTCAAAGCTGTGCAGCAGCAGCAGCCAGCCATATGGGAACACTAGAAACCCTGCTGCAGAGGCTGTGGATGTGTTCAGGAGACTGAAGCTATGAAATTTATTATATTCTGTATGTGAATTCACAGCCTATCCAACGCATTTACACTTCCCACACATACACAAGTTTATACAGTCAAATCTATATTCCCTAGTGGATTTTCACAGTTAACTTTCCAGAGTGTAGATGTACTGCACACTCTTCACTCATTCACTGCTCACCACCTATGTCAAAACACTTTCTGCAAGAGGGCTGATGGGAGTGGGAAGAAACCTTAGTTTCAACAAAAAGGGTCCAGGAAGCAGCAACTAAACCTTTTACCAAGTCCAGGGCTATGCCTTTGTCTTGACAGACAGCAAGAAGGTAAAGCGCAGCTCTGAGGATGTATGGAGGTGGACAGTCTCCATGGTCCTGTGCTGATAGGAGAAAATTTCTTATGGCTAAAAATAATTCTGCTTCTGGGACAAACCTGCATTCAAGGAGAATGGAGTGGAAACAATAACATTAGACATGCCTTACCCACCAAAACATGGCACATAATGGCCACAAAACTACTTGCCTTGTATGCTCTTGGCTCACCTGTCCCCAAGGGTGTAGGCAAAGTATAAGAGTAGTATGAAGCAATGTTGGTGGCTGCAAAGAGACTGATCCAAAGAGAAGGGCTCAGGGGTTTCAGCCAGAAGGAGAAGGCTTTCAGCAACGGTGTAGTTTAATTGAGGCAGACCCTTCTGCAGGAGCTCAGACATCTCTTGCTCTAGAAATAAAACTAATATGAGCAGGCAGGCAGTGATGACAAATGTCTATGTCAAAGCGGAGAGGAACAGGGGGATGGAACCATCTGCCTGCCCTAAACTCAAGCATGTTAAATTAGTGAAGCTCCTGATGTAAGAAATATCAAAGCTAACCTCCTATCCCACAGTCTGCATGCAGCAAGCGTGCCTCTATGATTTGGCACGAATAGAGGTGTAAGACCTGCTCTAATAGAGCTGGCTTTGCAGATGAAAAGACACTTCTGTTTGAGGTTCCCAGGTCTTTGCTGATGCTGCCTATGTGGTGACCAACCACTCCCGGTGGGAAAAGTGGCTTTTGTGATATGGAAACTTTCATCTCATTTATTTAGGACTTAACCTATTATGGAAAGTTACAGGATAGACAGGAAAGCTATAGAGTATGCTAGAGGAAAAAAAAATGGCCTTAATCTGCAGATATGGGTGTCTGTGGCAAGTAATATTGTTTCGATTAAGCCATGCACAGTTGTGCATGCCACCAGGTAAACAAAACCATAGGCAAATGAGACACATTCATCCAGGCAGGATTTCAAACTCTTCAAAAGGCATTCCCTGAGTGTCATCTCCCCACTTAAAGAAAAATTGGGAAAAAAAATATCTCAATAGAGCGCATGTGTGTGTGTGTGTGTGTCCCTTCACTCCTCCTTTGTCTTTTTTTTTTTCACCTATTGCCTAAACAGAGGGTGGCAAGGCCTCAACCTAAATTAAACAATTTGTCTCTTTCCCCGAACTTGCCCTCCTGAGAAGAAGTTCTCTCCTTCTCTGTGGCAGAGTAAAGGTTCAGGCACAAGCTGCAGAGGAAGCTGGAACAGGCCTGATTCAAGGCAGGGTTACTGTGAAGAAGAGCAGAAAGATACAGTGAAGACATCTAGAAACATCCTCTTCCCACTTCTAGTATCACACACTGTGTGCTGGAACCTCGTTTACTGAATGATCACATACAAGCACCTGCCCTGTCACAAGACTCTAGGTGCCCATCTGGGCTTCCGGGAAAATTATGAGTTCCCAGAGGACAGTCAGCTCACAGATGTGGCAGGTACAGTAGAGGCAATGACAGTGAACGTATTCACATTCCTTGAGACAACATGAATACAGTGGGGTACTCTTATAATCATCATACGCTGTATTCACATAACACTGCAGAGAACAGGAGCTGTTTGAGGGTGGCTCCTGACACCTGATTGCACTGGCAAACACCAGTAAGGAGATTTTGGAGCAACTGTGTTTCCAGAGATGACCAATGAAGAATGCCAAAATGTTAACTGAAAGGGTGAGAATAGCTCTATTTCCAGGTATTTCTCTCTCTCTCCAATTATCTCCTTGCAGAATAGGATGTAACCAAATATCTTTGCACTGTAACACACCATCCTTGGTGCCCCACACTACCGCATTCAGAGGCCTAGACCACTCCCTCTGTACACCATTCACAGGCACAAACATCCCCACTCTAACTTCCACAGTGGTAACCTGTACTACAGGTGCCAGGTATTTTGTTTACTCTTTTAATGAGATGCAGTCACATGAAGGAAGAGGTAAAACATCTCTGCAAACCCACAGAGAGTTTCTCCAAGTGCTCCTCAAGCTAGAAATCATAGCCTCTGCTACAGAAGACCCTTTGCAATGTCTGCTGTTGAGGTCTTCCTCCTCCCTCCCCTTTCTTATACATTACCACACCACAAAGAAAAAAGATCGTGGTAATATGTGCCTAGGAAGCCAGAGCTCAGATGGAACTAATGCTACTGTTATTTCTTTTCAAAACACCCACTAACTTGACTACTCCAAAGTCAGGCTGTTTTATCTCTATCTGTGCAGGTCAAAATGGAGCACAGAATTCTGACAACGCTGTGTAAATCCACTTGCCTCCTACCCCACTGCTTCTCCCTTCTCCCACATACAGCTTTGCCACTGTCAGTTACCATTTACATTTTGCAATAAGATACAACCACTCTTGAGTCTTTCAGCCTCCTGTCTTGGCTAATGAGGTGCATTAGATAAGGCATGATCTGCTTTTCCATCTGGAAATTTTTGACTCACACTACACACATCACAATACCTTCGTACAGAGCAAAATCTGGCCTTCAGCTCCAGTGTCAGCCAGATGAAGGAGGAGGATGCTAGACAGAAAGCAAGACAGAAATGTCAAAGGAGCACAGAACATGTATAATAAGGGAAAAGAGCAGGCAGGTCCCATAACCATCCTCTCACATATCTCCATGCAAACCATTACCAGGGCAGGCCATCTCAGTAAGAATAGATTTGCTGGGCTTTCTCTCCCAAAACAAACTACTCCAAGTTTGGTTTGCAGGGGGATATCTGAGATGCATTTGTTTTCTTTGGAGAAGAAGGGAAGATTTGCCATCTTCACTGTTTATAATAAAGGAATTCTATACATCACCTCAGTGGTGTGCAAGGAGTAAGGGTTACCCAGAGTAAACAGGATTTCTACATAGTAAAATCCTACCAACAATTCCATCATAATCCCTGTCTACAGGAACAGCCAGTTCTCAATATTGTGGACACAATTTACTTATCTAAAATAAAATCTGTCCCATCACCATTGCTAGACCAAATAACTTTTTCATCCCGCTGAACATCACTGTGCACTCTATTCTTACTCATATAAACATGTACTATAATCTGCCACAAAGTCTTGTTAAACTCATTGCCTCAGTAATAGGCAGTAGCAGCAAGTTCCATCAGTTAAGAGCACAAAGAACACGACCCCACACTACCCCCATACCCAGCTTTTTGGAGAACTTATTCCGCATGTTTGGCACCACTGTAAAGAGGGTATTAAGTGCTGAGATGAAAACCTCCATCACTGACGGGCTGACAGCCCTTTCCAGGTAGCTCTGTGGAAAGAAGAAAAGATCAGGTGTATGATATGCAACAGAAACTGAAAGCAGCATCTTTCTGTCTGCCTCCTGCCCTCTCCCTTCCCCTCCCAAGTCAGATTTCTAAATCCAAGCAAATGGAGTAACCAGTTCTTGCCTGGCAGCAAGTACACAGGCTTACAGAGCACTTTGAAAGCAACTAACATTCCCCTCTGCCAACATTATGAGCTGTGCTGCTAACTCTGCAAGATATTACATCAAACAAGAAACTTCTTCCTGATTCCAGCTGGCAATCAGTTAGGCCCTAACGCACAGCAACTGACATTACTGCCCATACTACCCTGGACATAACTGCCTGATTCTCCAGCATGGCATACAATGTAGGACATATGCTTAAGTGCAGCTGAGTTCAGTAACACTTAATGCCTGTGCCTCAATATTTTATTGAGTAGTGGCAAACAGGCGTTTAGCTCTCTACAGGGTCCAGCCCTAAACTGTTTAGAACAAAATGACTCAATTCACTCTTGTAGAAGGTCACTGAGCAATTTTCTCACAGCCCATTATTTTTATCCAAGTTCAACAAGCAAGAAACAGCACATTGACTCCAGCTTTGCCAAACTGGACATGCACTGCACTTTCCCTTCAGGGAGGAGAACAGTAATGCCACTGCAGCTGCCTACCAAGAGATTGGTTAAAAAAATACAAAACAAAATACCTCCAAGCTCCCAACAACTGCAAGAAGCCATACACCTGAATGTGCAGCAAAGCACAAGCAAAATTTACTCAACATTTAGAACCACAACCAGAGTCCCATTATTTTGGTAATTCTGCTCAAAGTGTCTTACTGCTCTGTATGGAGCACTAAAGCACATGTGACTCTCCACGGCTGCTTTTTAAGCTGTGTCTCTGACCTTACTGAGGCACAATGCTTAGTACTGCCCTTGCTGTGTAGTCTGGGCAGCCTCCTTAATACTTCCTGGAAAGAATCACAGAATCAGAGAATGGTTTGGGTTGGAAGGGACCTTAAAGATCATCTAGTTCCAACCCCCCTGCCATGGGCAGAGACACAAAAGAAAAAAAGAAGCATGAAAATGAAATTGCAAGCACAAAATACTACTGCTTTCCAGGGCACAGACAAGTTTTGAAAAAGCATCAGAAGGGGAAACAACAGTTCAGGCACTCTTATCTCCAACATCCAGAGCTGCCATGGATTAGATAGCATGGCAGGTAGGCTATGGGGATTGCAGTCTGAAGAAAGACCCTGCAACCTACATGAAAGCCTTCTGATTTCTCTGCCCTCTGAGACTGTACACTCCCATTTTGCATGAAGTGTATAATGCCAGATTTGGCTCTGGGGAGGTTGCAAATGCCACAGCTGTTCTTGGTTTACTCTACATGCTCTCTTTCCAAAAAAACCACTTGTGCAATCCACTCTTGGTGCTTGAAAGCACCTTTCCAGGTATCCAAGGAATAGACCAAGTTCAAAAGAAACCCTACCATGACCACGGGGATGCAGAGACTGTCACAAATCCTCAACAGGAACTCAGAGAAGTTGCTCAGTGTGTCCTTGCTCTCAGAGTTGGGGGCAGTGAAAGCATTCTCCTGGGCCATGGGATCACTCTGAAATTCCACTGCTAACCTACAAACACACAGCAGATACCAGAGGAGAGAGGAATCCTCCTCACTCTGCACTGGAAGTCAGGAAATACATTTCCATCGTAACTTTCACCATTAAGGACCCCACAAACACTTGATGGGTTGGAAACACAGGAATCTGGCAACCACACAGTTACCTCTTGAGTGAAGCTATTAGAAGTCAGCAATGTTGCACAAAAGTACAAGTTGGGAAAGGAAGACTTAGCTTCTGTGAAGAAAGGATCCGCTTTGGGAAGCCCTAGTGTGGCAAGACTAAAGGTTCTCAGCCAGGCCAGAGTGCCTGGAGCACAATACAGCAAACCTCATGAAAATCAGCCAGGGGATCATTCAGCTGATCTAAAAACCATGACAGAACCCGAGTGCTCTCTAACTGGGTCAGTGCAGACTGGGACACCTGCTTCTGACTGAATTATCTCAGCCAAACCAAATACAAGTGATGCAAGGCAAAATAACTAAGTTGGCCAGACTTCCCTAACAACAGATATGGATTCATACACAAACTCATCTACCACCATCTGCTGTGCACCTAAGGGTGAGAGATAGCTCTCATCCAGCAAAACAAAAGTTGGTGCCTATAAACCCACTTGCAGTAACAGGTCACAGACATGAGCAAATACAAGGCCAGCATCTGGAGCAGATTTTTCAATGGTTAATCCCCTCCAGCAGTGAGACCACACACCCCTGGGCACAGGAATATGGTTTCACACATACCTTCCAACCATTCTTACATTGTCACCAGTTTCGGCTAATTTTCAAGCAGTTCCTCAAAGGCCAAAGACATGAAATAAACTGATAGGTCCCAGGCAAATTTATTGGGAGACACATATAGGTGTCACAAAATTTTCACTATCACTACATATCCCTCCTTCTGTTGTTTCACTGACAAGTGCCATGCATTGAACTCACATGTGATATTTCAGTGGTGGGGTTGGATAGAGGAACTCAGTTACAAGGACAGAGGATGGATGGACATAGACACACACACCCCCCACCGCCCTACCCCCCGACTTTTCCTCACCTGCAAGCATTTCTGAAACATTCCAGGGTGTTGAGCAAGAACTGCCCCTGTCTCTGAGGAACTCTGCTAAGATTTCTGTTTGCTGGATGACTCTGAGACACTGAGAATAGGAGATCACCCTGTTAAAGGACAGAAGTCTTCAAAATATTTTATTCACTGTTGGAAAAAACAGCTTTCTTCTCCGATACCAACAGCAGGAGGATCAAGAGATTTCCCTTCACTCACTTACTTCACATAGCTGGTGTTCTGCTATTGTGCTTTCCCCAGGGAGGGCAGAGTTAGAAAGCTGCTGTGCTCTTCCTAGGGAAGACAGAGTTACAGAGCTCCTGGTTCTGCACTGCCCTGTCTTTACAGTCCGTATTGCCATGGTTTGGTCTAATCTGAGTTTTAAACAGCTCAGCTAATGGAACTTCAAACCTTTCTGAGAAAACTCAATATTTTTGTTTCTTCCAATTACTTTCCAGACAACACCAAACAGTTCCTCTCCCTGCTCAGCACTGAAATCTTAGAAGTTCTTTACTTTGGCTCAGACCTGTAAGCAACTATCCATGTCCTAGGTCTTGTTCCCACACAGCATCCTACTGAGTGCAGCCAGAAGCCAACTGCAGCGTCAGAGTTAATCATTTGCCCAAACTGGGAACCACTTGGAATTAAGAATCTGCCTTTAAAGCTTAACCTGTTGTGGTGGTCTTCTCCAAATACTACCAGAGGAGGACACAGCAATACATTGGTGCCTGGCAGTTCAGAACTCCTTCTCCATCCCCATTTGATGCTGAGACACCTTCATATAGGTACAAACATTTCCCCTTTTCTCCCATTAAAGACAGACTGGATGTCCTTCCTATCTGCCTAATTTCTTTCCTGCAAAGCTCTTTATTCTGAACAGGACACCAAGCCTTGTGTGTCTGCAAACAGACAGACGAACACCTGCCTATGGGGCAGAAAGCAGTTCTGCTTTCTCCAGACAGACAAGACAGACATCTGGTACCACAGAACTTGGCCCTAAAGATAGTTCAGGCAGGCATTTGGAGTTCTCATGCTCCAGCAAGATGCTCTTGCCACTGCAGACATGTGATCTAAACCTACATGGCCCTGAGCCTAGAGCAAGAAGACTCAGCCCTTGCCTTTTCACTAGCCATCTGTAATGTGGGCTTTCCTCAGAGGTGTGTAGGTCCCAGCAGCACATCACACTACCTGCATATCCCAGGAAAAAGAAAGGATTTCTAGTTCAAAGAGTGGCTAACAGCTCCCATGCTGAGGCATCAAACTGCATATATGGTGACCCTCTTGGTCTAAAGGCATAGCAAGAGATGTTCATTGCCAAAAAAATAGATTGACCAATGCAGCCTACAAGGTGGGGGCTTGAAGAAGGGGAAATTCAAATAACCTTTGAGTACTTGACACATAAAGAGTGCAAGGTGCTTAAGTGGTGCACCATAAATCTTCACTGATTTAGAAAGACAACATTCACCAGCATCCATCTTCAGATACTTCAAAGACAAAGTTTGTTACTTTCTCAAGGCATGAGGATCAAAAGAAACACCAGAGAACTCAACAGCCACAGCGTAAGGGGATGGAACATACATACAACATCCACATAGCATGCTAGGAGGATCATCCCTGTCTTGCTGGGTCCTACCAATAAGAAACAACAACTTTTGACTTACTGCATGCCTCTTGCTACCCTGTGGAGGGGAAAAGTCAGCACATCGCTTCAGCACTGCCTCCAGCAGCTTCTGCAGCTCTTCATATGGGACTGGAGGGGAGCTCAGATGGTCCTTCCTGAACAAGCAGAGAGAAAGACAGAAAGCACATTCCCTGCTGGGGACATTCAACCTTGGAAGGCAACACCAGCAGAAATAACTGCTCTTCTGACCGCAATATGCCATTGCCCCTTCTCTTCAGAACAGCATACTATGGTCAAAATATCTGAACAGTGCCTTCATCTAGGTACGTGCCCAAACACACCCTCACTGCATTCAACGTCCACTCCCACTACAGTCAGGAAACATATGCCTGTACACAGTCTTATGCTTGCTCTTACCTATCCAGATGGGGCACAGAGTGACAAAGCCACAGCAGCCACAGTACAAGCCTGCCTGGGACGCTAGGTCCTTGCTGCAGCATCTTGCTGCCTACCACAGATTCATTGCCCTGGCAACCCTTTGAGGCATGTGAGAAGCTAGCTCAGCTGTATCCACGCCTGTCTCAGACAGAAGTCCCACTGCAGAGCACACTCACCCACATAGCCACAGGGGAGCTGCAGAGACCAACATGGTATCAACAGATCTATCTGAAGAAAGGCCTGCAAATACTTTCCTACCTACCTCAGGAAAGCTGCCACAGCTCTCACAGCCTCCACTACCACCTCCAGCACTGGGCAGTTCACTGTCTCCATCAAAACATCAATGGCTTCTATACATAGACCTCGGTTTGTGAATAATTTGATTTCCACTGGTTGCCTGCAAAGGGGAAGCAGAGTAAGCAAGGAGAATATTGCCAGAGTTAACAAACTGTAATGCCCTCTCCTTATTTCACCAAATGGACAGCTGAGACATGTGGTTGTAATGCCCTCTCCTTATTTCACCAAATGGACAGCTGAGACATGTGGTTCCAGCCATGCTTTTCATAATTCAGAACCTCCTCTCAAGGATTTAGTTTCTAACTTCAGCAGGTGGAGGGTTTGCTACAAAGAGTGAACTTCA
>NW_010104017.1:0-10126 GCF_000699245.1 Pterocles gutturalis | reverse complement strand
AGGCCTACTCCGATGAAAAAACCCCGCAGCCTGGATAACTGTGTGACTGCACTGACATGAAAAGCACAAGCAAAACAGGCTCCACAGACACAGTGATCTCCCTGCCTAGGACTTTATGCTGAGGCCATCTGCTCTGGCATTTGCAGGTTCATCTGGCAATTCATATTTCTGAGTAAACAAGCAAACACCACCATCCTCGAACAAGGTTGATGCCATAAGAATAGCTTCTCTTACAGTCCTATAGCACTTCTAATGCCAGATGCTGCTAGAAGGACAGGGACCTTCATGAACTTGAAAAGTAATCAGGAAAATAAACACAATCCAAGTGTTTTCACAGTTCTTGATAGTAAGCATTTTGGCCATTTGATCACCTTGTGGCCCAACACCTTTGAGCATTTGGCACGAGAGCATGGAGGCATGACAAGCCATTAATCCCATTATTGGACAGAGCTGCATAAATGGCAGACTGTGCTCATTTGGCTCCTGGAGAGTCAGGTACCGTTGGGAAGGTGGAAGGGAAGTTGGGCAGCTATATGCGGATAAGAGGCCCTAACAGCCTGCCAGAGAGCCTCTCCAAAGTGAAGCAAGAAAAGCAGCACAGCATGACAGGAACCAGACTTGGGAGCCAAAAGTATTCCCCATTATTTAGTTTTCACAGACGTGCCTGGCTAAAGCAAGGCAGGAGCATGCGCTCTCATGCACAAATGGGAGCGGAAAGTGAACTTCAGTAGAAATTACACTAGGAGCCCAGCTACAGGGCAAAAAGTGAACAGAGGCAGAACCACTGTTTTTAGTGACTCAGTGGATGAAACCCAGCTTGGCAGTCACCTCACGTTCTGCTGTGAGAAAAAGCTGTGAGGTGCGCAAGGTAGGGGAAAGTCCTTGTGGAACTCTGGCACCAGAAGCAGCCTCTGTCCCAAGCCATAAGTGATGTGCTGAACTTCCAAGTTGTTTCTACTTATACTGTAACTCTGTTAATCCTCTGTATTTCCCTTCTTTAATCACTGACCTTCTGAAGGAAAACACATCAGGAAAAAAAAAAGTCTTCACTGACTCATGCAGGGAGGAAGGGATGGAGGAGTATTGCTGACTCATTCAAGAGGCACAAACCCACTTGCAATATGGTGCACTATGATGTCTTCGGGGCCTGGGAGAAAAGTGTGAAGGACAGCATTCTTGCAGCTTCCTGCAGACTCCCATCTTTGGACCCCAAACTGTGCCTGCCACTCTGGTTGTGCTGTGAGAGACAAGGAGCACTCCAGAGAGAGCTACCCGCTGCTCTTGACATACTGCCAAGAGGGGTAGTACGTCCTGCGTGGACAACACCAGAGTATGACGCTGACTTACACAAGAGGATCCAGCTGCAAGGAAGAACCATGAAGACGAGACCCATTCCCCCCACTATGAGATAGTTTTAAATAAAACATAATTTCTGAGGCAAAGCTCAGAGAAACAGCATGTGTGTGCTAGAAAATGAGAGTAATTGCACAGAGCGTTCTCTTTGTTTTACAAGCATAAATGGTGTAATTAGTGTTTCCCACATCCTGGTTTCTCTTTTTGACAGATCTCACACTGGCATCACCACACTGTTCTAGCACTGCTGCTTTCCTTCTCCTTTTTACCCTGACACTTGCTACAAAATTGACTATGACATTTCCAAAATTCAGCTCAAGGGCTCTCTTGGGGGAACTAAGTGGCAAAAACAAGACTCTGTTGCTAGTATGACAGGATGGGAACAAGATCATAGAGGCAAGAACAGGAAACACAGAAGAAAAACAAGCCAGGGTGTGTTATTCCTTAGCAGAGAACAAGAGGGGAAAAGGGATGGAAGACATTAATATTTCAGCCTGGAATTTGCTTTTGCTGTTTCAGTTTATCTCAGACGAAGACACAAGACTAGAAGCTGTGGAATTTGCATGCTCTGTTCTGTCACAAAGGCATGCTTAGCAGCAGCTGGCCTGCTCACATACACCGGGACCTTCCTAGCCTTCCCTCCTGCATTATCTAGAGCTGAAAGGAAATTTCACCTCCCAGATTGGCAAGAAAGCAGGAAGAGGCAGATATACTGGTGGATGCATGCATGAAGAGGACAAGCCAGGAGGCTCAGAAACAACCATCAGGCCCTTCTTCACAAGAATAACGGAGATGCATCTTTCAAACACAAAGGCTTTGGGGTGTAGATATTAGATCTCGGACAAAAACCTTAAAAAGCAAAAGCATCACATCCTCAATTTTGGGGCACCAAACTCTGCCTCTGCAAGCCTGATGGGGTACTCCCTTACCGTTTCAGTATTTCAGTGAAGAGCAGGAGCCCTTGCTTGTGCAACTCCACATTGTTCAGCTGCAGGACATCTTGGAGACTCCTCAGCAGAGACTCAATGCCTGCACATATTCAAGAGAAGTCACAGAGAAAGCTTTTAATACTCCAAATTCTAGGATCAAAGCAAAATGAATTTTTAAAAGTTAGGAAGATTTGAACAATTATTCTTCTGAGCCACTGACAGAAATAACTGCCCAAAACATCACGTTCACTGAGCTCCCTGATAATAGGCCCCAACCTCCACTGCTGGAGGAAAGTCCAGAAAAACAGAAGGAATTTGGCCCTTCTTCCTAAACCCACTCTTGGCATGTCCACAGGAACACCTAATAGCAAACTCAGGTACTGTCAGTCATTATAACTGGTTATTATAAGGGATGCATGCTCATCAGTCATTAGGACAGAGGCACTATAAATTCAAGCCATGTTGGACATCACAAACATGTCTGATAGATACTCATTTTCAGGCCTTTATCCATCCTGACTGGAAATTGCAATTGTATGTAAAGCATTGAAATTCAGCTAGAGGCACAACAAATGCCCACAGTATTACTGCAGTAGCTCTGTCAGAAAGGTTGATGACTCACCATAGACTGTGTGACACTTTGAGAAGAAAAGCCGCTCTTCAGTTAGTAGGAGCAGGCAGCAATACACTGACCAGATGAGGATTTCACTGTTGGATGAGAGACACTCAAACAGGAATTCTGCAAACACACACAAATAAGGTCACCCTGGTAAGAGGCAGTCTGCCCACAGCATGGCACAGCTGCTCCTAGAACAGAGCAGAGGAAGGAGGAGGAAACGAGGAAGCACAGCAACAGCCACAGGGAGAAGGGTTATATTATGAAATGGCAGGATGGAGAATGGAGTGGATGCTTGGGGGTATGCTAGTCTTCAAAATAAGGTGACTGTAGAGCAGAGTCCCACAGGCAGGCATCTTCCCAGCACAAAGTCAGCAGGCAGGAGCTGAATTGTGATTCTAGCCTTTGGCACAAATGAAAAGCCACAAAGCAAGCTTTACCACAGATGCAGTGATTTTTTTTACCCTCAGAACTTTTATATCTCCCAAATAATTCATAAAATTAAAGCATTTCTGCCTTTTGGGATTAGAGAGAAATAATAAACTGTCTCCCACAGACAGATTCTAAAGCTAAATCCCAGACCAAATTCTGTGCACTTAACAATATTTAGTGGATTAAGATGGAACTCCAATCTGTTTAGGCTTTTTACCTATACTGCAAGAGGGACCCTTGCCCTCAAGGACTTGTTCAAATTCTTTTTGTGGAAACTCCATTCTGCCTGCTGACAGTCGCTTCTATACTTCCAGTTGAAACGTTACTTTCCCCTTCTGTTCCTAAAATCACATTTACTGGTACAAAATGATCACTGCACACATCATGCCATCAGTGGAATTCATAAAGCCAGACTGATTCCTAAAACAGCCAGGGAGTGCTTTGATACTGGGAGATGAACAATAAGAGGCTATTGCATTTCTTCACCTGGGACATCCGCATGGATAAAAGCAGGAGCATATCTGCTGGGAGAGTGAACCAGCACTGCAGCCAGACAGTGAGAACTTGCTGCCTGTAACATCTCATCTCTGGTCAACAAAAGCTGTTGAGAAACAAAAGTCAAAATGAGAGAGGAAGTCAGCTATGCAGATATGAGTAGGAAACAGTTTCCTCTACATTCTAAAATTTAAAACATAAAGATCTCTCTTTTGGCATGTATTTCACAGATTAAACTTGCTAAGGCAAGATAAAACACTGGACCAAATACACTCCCAAAAATGCTAAATGAGAACCACAATGGTGGAGATGATGAGTAAGAATAGCTCTGTCCCCACGCTTAGTCATGCTGGCACTACAAGAGCTGTATCAGACCTCAAGTGTGAGTAAAATCAGCTGAGGCCAGGAGTAAAATTTCCCCTCTCCAGGATGCAGGAATGAACAATGAGGTGATCTCTGGTGGTGTTCCCATTTCCCACTGCAGTCTCTATTGTTGGTGTTGGCAACAGCAGACTCAAGCGCCTCAGAAAAAGATTCAATACAGGCCAGCAAACTTTTTATGTCTACCAGCTATTCACTACTACTTCAGCAATCACCTTTTTAAGAACAAGTGGCAGTGGATTTTCCCCTTCTAAAAAGTCAGGGTTCTCAGACTCCTCCTCTGTCTTTGAATTATTCATAAGAATGGATACAAAATGGTCAGATTTCAGCAGCTCCTTTAGCAAACCTGAAAAAGAGGGAGCAAAAGAGAGCACCATACTGGGCATAGCAAGGATTATATTAACACAGGAGTATTTACAGCCCAGGACTTGTTGCCAACTTCCTCCCCCTTCCTGTACTCCTAACAAAGGCCCTCACCTCCAGTTTAGGGAGCTTCTTCTCACTGTGTCCCCAGATACTGCCATGAGCCCCATGTCTTGCAACCCCTCATTGCTGATCCTTTTTGCTGGGTCTGATCTGCTCCCTGTTCCTTCCGAGAGACGTGTATGTGCACTGCTGCACCATCTCAGGAGCACTCTACTCACATCATCTTCTGTGCTCCAGTACCTACTCCTTAAACTGTTTCTTGGGAGTGCTCTTGACTTCCATTTTTCTCCAAGCTACACTCAGTGACCCAACAATAACTAGACATTTTCCCTGGAATATTTCCTAGAGAACTGACATTTATCTTCCTCTTCTACTTTCAAAGGCTCTTACTGCAACAGCTGTGTTCAGCTCAAGGATAAGCACAAAGCCCTCAGTATAAAAGTATAGAGCACTGCTACAGGTATTGATGCAAATCATCAGCATGCCTCAGTACAAACTCACAAGGGGTATCGTCTGAGCTATTGAATTCTACTTTCAAATGAATCATCATCCGTTTCTAGTAACTGAGCAGATGATCTGAGGAGCAATCCAGTTCCTGCTTACCTCCTACAAGAAAAAGGAATTCCCTGGACGGTTTACAAAGCAGTGATCTCAGAAAGGCTGAAATTGTGTTCCCCAGCAACAGCTGATACATGCAGTTGGAAGCATAAATGCAAGAAAGCGCCACTTCCACATTAGCTTTCTAACCTAAATAACATGATGCCCCACATCTGAAGACCATATTTGTTAGACTCCATTCCACTGCTCTACACACCCCACCTGTCCAGGTATAGTGTTTGCATTTGGACACTTTGAGGGATGGTCTGTTCCTAAGACAAAACGTCAAATTGAGACAGGCCAAGCCACAGTGCAAGCTCTGAAGATCAGTCAGTGCTAAGCAAACATGGGGCTTGAGGGACAACAGAGGGCTGTGGGAGCTCAACAGCAGGTCTCAGCCATTTGTTTGCTATGGAGTAACAGAAAGGATTGACTGCTTCAGACAAGCAGCAAAAAGCTCCTCTAGGGAACAAGCCACATTAGAGCATCTAAACCAGACAAGGATTTCTTCCTCATTCCAAGCCTTCCCTTGCACCTTGCAGTTTCTCTTGGCAATGCCTTACCTAAACAATTAACCTGCAGCTCCTTTGTCTGCGCACGCCCCAAAGTATTCAAGAAGAGATCACACAGCTTTTCTTCAAAGTGTGCTGAGAGCCGTTCTGTGCCAACAGGAGAGGAGTACAGCTTGCCATACAAGTAGCAGACAGCAGCCTTCGTACCTTCATTTGGGTACATCAAGCCCATCAGCAGATGATCCACTAAATTACCTAGTATGAGGAACAGAAATGGCAAACATTCACACCAGTGAACTGACTTTCTAAAAGCACCAACTTATTTCCCTTGAAAACTTGCAAAAGCCCACTGGACAGACTAGAGTATGCAGATTAATGAGTGCCACAATTAGGTGATGTGCTCACCACCATCTGTCCCTCTGAGCAGAGGTACAGTAATAAACAGCTAGAAGAGCTCACTGTTCACCACATGAAGTTCCATCATCCCAGCTACTTCCACAAACACCTAAGCTTGCTCACCAGAGCCCCAGGGGCTGGACCAAGGTGTACGTTGCCTGTGAGGCAGACCCACAAACCCCAGTTCACAGAGGCTGGTTTTGCCAGGCTGGGTAAGAGCAAAGTGACAAATCTGCTATGAAGGTACTGGCCTGCAACCCAGGAGGCCTGAATGCCACTCCAACTTCTGGACAGGCTTCTTGTGTGACCTTTGTGAATTCACATGGGGGACATGGGAGTGCATGCAAGTCTATGTGTATTAGGGCTGTGAAAGCTGCCCTTTCAGCGGGGCATGACAGATTACTCACTGTGCTCCACCACCAGTATATCAGCAAAGCCTGGGATGGCATCTGCCAGCTTGCCCAAGAGAGTGAATGTGGGCAGGCTGCCTCTCATGGTAGTTGCTTTGCACAGCTGTAAAGGAGAAAGAGAAAGAAAATGTTTCACTGGTGAGGACACAAACCAAAGGCAGAAATGCACCCAAACCAGCAAGCTCTCAATAATGCATAATCCTCCAGAATAGGATCTTTTCCTAAACTGGGACCTCTTCACCACTTAGGATAATCCATAGGAAAACCCTGAATGTACCATTAAGTCTCCAAAATGTCTTTTAATTAGCCCAATAAATCTCTTGCTTGTTGCTCCTTTTCCTCTCTCCCCTCCAGCTCTTACAGGAGCAGATGAAACAGCTGAACTTCTCCCCACTTTCACTGTTTCCCAATTTTTTCTATCCCCTGGGAACATCACAAACTTAGAAACTAAGAGAGCAAGAGCCCACAGCTCTCCACAGTTTGGGAAAACTCCTTGTATCACTGAAAAAGTAAGGTAGGAAAAGAAGAATCTGAGGAAGCCACACAGCTTAACAAGAGCACCATGAAGCCACATGGCTGCAAGGCATCATGGGAACAATAGGAAAACTCCAGGGTAGACACCAACACCGTCAAAATCAGAGCAGGGGAGCTGGCACTAGGACATCCCACTGCAGCAGAGGCTGCATCCCAGAGCAGTACCTGCAGTATTGCAGGGCCACTCATTTCCATCTCCTCAACCTCTGAAGGATTGAAAGGAAGGCCAGGGAATTAATCTTCACTGACCTCTCTTTGGCTTTCATCCAAAATGCAGCGTAAGTACTGTTCTGACTTCAGCTCCACTACAAGCCGCACCAGAACTAGGCAGAAGAAACGGGATCAGTGACTCAAGAGAACTCACAATCCATCTTCCACAGGGCTTTAGCAAACCAGTGAGCAAAGAGCTTAGAAATTAAATGAGCATGGAAGTGCTGAGAGAGCAGGGTAACATCGACATTCCCAGCACTATTACTTCTGATAGCCCAGACTGAGCTCTCTGCAGCAACAGTAGTCCTGTTCTAGCTGCACTACAAACTGTGCATGGAAATTAACTACAAGAGTCAAACAGAGCAGCAGGATGCCAAGTAAATATAAGGAACCAGGAAGGCAAGGAAACAAAGCCCTAGCTTAAAAGTATAAAAAACTCTGGTAACTGAATAGAGCAGGCTTCCTACAGTATGAAAATTGGCCTTTAAAAACATATCTTTCCAGAGAAGATATCAGAAGTGGAACTGCGGAGTATCCTTAAACACAGACTGATAGGCCCTCCTCCAGCTGCTACTGTCCCTGAGGTCACAGTGCAGTCTATCAGCCATTCCTCCCCACTGCAGTTATCACATATGCCTTGCCAAAAAGCAAGGCCCCAGACACTTTTGTGGTATGGTTTACCTCCTCAGCCCCAAGTAGGGGCTGTTATTCTTGGTTCACTGCAACTTTAAGAACTCGGTCCACTCTGTCCTTCCTTATTAGAGGACTCATAACGAAACTCTGTTTACCAGGCACTGGCTGCACATCACCTGGGGTTTCCCTAACAAAATCCCAAGGGAGTTGCCTGATGTTGGCAGGCTGCCTCTGCCTCCACACATATATACCAATGGACCAGTTTCAGGAAGCAAAGTTCCTCCTCTGGTATTTTTAGAACCCGGGCACCTGAATGTTCACCAAGTAAGTTTTGACAATAGGCCCCTTACTGAGACACCATGCAGAACAATGTTCCATAGGATTGTTCCAAGGCTGTCTTGGACATACCTTGCTGTCATGGCATGACTCATTTGAAAAATCCACTCTTTTGATTTGTATTCTAGGAAAGCTTCATTAAAACAAAACAAAACAAAACAAAAAAAAAAAAACCCCACCAAAACCAAAAACCAAACAAACCAGAGACTTCCAGGTTCACCATCTCTTAGTACATCCAGGGCAGCACTGGAGCTTTATCTAGGAGACCTGCTTTAGCTACGCATCTCAGCAGAGGCATATCTTGAGACAGGTGATTTACACATGGTTTAATTGCCCTTTCTTGCTCTGAACTCTCAGAATCTCTAAGAACTTCCAAGAGTTAGGTAACATTAAGTTAAAACTCCTGTTTGAGAGCATCCATCTCTCAACAGACTGGTAACATGACAAAATGACTTCTCACCATTTCAACAACATTTCAAGCAAGTGCCTGAAAACTGAAACCCCTCTGGAAGGAGTTGGTCACACCTCCTTTCAGCTTTCATGGCTGGACAGGAGGAAATCATTGCATTGCTAATATCACTAGACTCAGCAGAGATGCCCAAGGTTAACTTGACTGCAGAGATTCCTTTGTCAGCCCTGCAGGCGTTTCCTTCAGATTTCAAATGAAGGACTGCTCACAAAGAGGAATCTGCAGCCTGTACCAGTAAATCCCAAATACTCTTTGTCCTGAGGAGAAAGCAGTAGATCCCAAAGCTCACTGAAGCCTACAGGAAGATTTCAATTTGCTTTGAGACTTCGGTCAGGTCCAAAGATGCCAAAGATGAGGAATTGTTTAACACTGTTACCCACCTGATACTAACTTCATGACACACACAAAACCTCTGAGAGAAACACTAAATATTTAAATCTGGACGCACTCCCTTGCCCCCAAATATTGGAATCAGTCTGCTCATCACTGTTGCATTGACACAAAATAGACGCTTTTCCCAATTCAAGCTGTGTAGAAGCTGAGCATTTCACTATAGTCATCAGACAAGACAGCGCCTCCCTTCACAAATTGTCGGTAATTGAGATGTGGCACCTGCCTCTCACCTTCTATGAATAAGTCCAGGGCACTGCTGTCTTCCACAGTGTGCAACATCCCTAAAAGATAAACCACAATCAGTCATGGAACTCATTCCTGCTTGTGATCATCAGTGCTGTAACAACTTCCTGTAAAAAGAGCTGCAAATTTTTTACAGAACTGTTTTGTTTTCCCCGCTTTACATGACACCAGTCTGACTTTGTCACAGGAAGGTGGATACCCTCGGGGAGTATCACAAAAGGCACCTCCTTGAGCAGGACGCAGGGACATGAAGGCATTCGGTTCTCTTGCAAATGTTTATGTACTTTATAGTTGAAGTCAATGGCTCCACCTATGTAAGTAAATATGTAACTGCTGCCATGGCCACATCTCCCTGCACACATCCAATACTATACATCTGAAACAATACTGAAAAATATACTCCAGAATGACAGAAGTAAGAGCCCAGCTGTGAGTTGTCCTATCTTCCATTCATGCCAATTACCATGAACAGTCTTCTCCCTCCACAGTACTGAAAAACCTGAGACCAAATTTGAACACCAGGTTTAAGCATATGGAAACTATTGTTGTGGTTTTGGGGGGGGGGGTTGTCTGGTATCAGGGAGGGGCCACAGTAATGCCTCCTGTAAGCAGCTGCTAAAGGTTTCCCTGGACTCCAGCTCTGCTGGCAGCAAGGGAGGGGCTGCAGTGGTGGCCCCTGTAAGTGACTGCTAAGGGTTCACCCTCAGCCCCGGCTCCAAGCGTTTAGTAACTGAGAGGGGGAAGGAGTACCACCGATCTAG
>NW_010104016.1:0-13390 GCF_000699245.1 Pterocles gutturalis | reverse complement strand
GCAGGGAGAGTGCTGAAACTGCAATCCTGAAAAACAGATAAGAACCCAAGTGTCCAAGAGACCGAGAGGAGACTGGGAGAAGGAGTCGACCCCAAGAAAGAATGAGATCTATCCCAGCTGGACCCAGGACACCCTGAAAGAGGGGCAACCCAAAGAGACAACTTCTGGATAGATCCTCATCTCTGTACTGGGCGTGACATTCATGATATGGAATAGACCATTGGCCAATTTGTATTTCAATCCTAAACCTAAGGTTGAATCCTAGGCTAGTGATTGAGGCTGTGCTCCCTCCCAGCTTCTCCTGCCCCTGCAGACACTGGCACAGCAGAGAAGATGAAAAGTCCTTGACTGTCCTCGCAGCAACTATAAACATCAGTATGTTATCAGCCTTCTCCTCAGCACAAATCCAAAACACAGCCTCACACTAGCTACTGTGAAGAAAGTTAACTCTGTCCCAGCCAAAACAAGGACCAGCAGGTCCAGCCCCTCTGTCGTGCTGGTCCCCACCTTCGTCAGTGCAGATGTCATCTTCTGCCCCATTTTGACAGATGGGCCCTGTACAGGGGGCTGCCAGGGGAACCAGGACTGGCACAGACAGAAGAAAAATACATTGAGCACAGCTCTCTGAAGTGCATTAGCCTACGTTATGATTTCAATCTCTTATTTTCAAGAAATGACATGGATGTAGCAAGCATATAAACCCCTGCCAGTTGAAAAGGAAGTACAGGCTTATACATCCACACTTACCCAGCTCAGTAAATGGCCTGGGTCTCAGAAGTGCGAAGCTGCTAACAGATTCCCCTGAGGCAAACAGCCTCTGGTGCCTCTGAAAGCCAGGTGATAAATTTCAGAGCTTTGCAAACTCTGGGCCTAGGGTTTTGCTAATCAATAGTAGTCGCTCAGATATAATGAGCTGTCCAATAGCCCCTAGTCTGGATGATGGATGCTTGTCTGATCCTGGAACAAACATATTAACCAACTGGCCACATTTATTAGGTTAAATCCAGCAAGTCAAAAACAAGAATTAGTTCTGTTAATACTCATTTGAAATAGAGTTAGGGGTTTGGTCAGGGTTGTTTTTCTGTTGTTTTTCTTTTTTTCTCTTTCTAGCAGTGCAGGATGCACAGTTCATTAGGGTCAAGAAGTGCCTGAATTTTGGTCAAGCTTTTGTAACCGGTGGCTGAGTAAAGCAGACCCCCAAGGGGAGAGGAGGGAATCAGCTCTGGGAAAAGGAGAATTCTGTGGAGAGTGATCCCACTGAGATGTCCTGGAGACTGCTGCATGCACTAGGAATCTCTTTTTCCAAAACTCTCAAGGCTTCAGCAAATTGGAGTCCTCTTGAATTTTGCACTGGGGAAGACAGTGTCTCCTTTTATTTTTTATACAACAAAGAGCAAACCTTTGTTTGTCCACAAGTAATAACAGTCATTAGTATTTGTATTAACAAGAATCATAAACTGAACTCATAATGAAAATACATCTGGCTTTCAAGCATGATTAGTTAAATACATTTTCACCAGTGGCAATACCATCCCCAAAAAACATTTGAGCTGTAGCACATATGTAAGACCAGTTTTTCCATGTAGCTGCCTCTACTCATATCTATGACTTGGAAATCTGTTAGAAGTAGTTTTCCAAGGTAACCTTGGATAACAGATTTTTACTTGCAGTTAAGGATGCAACAGAGAAAAGGAGATTGTAATCTGGCTGTACTCCAGCTGCAGAATGAGAGAGGACCGTGTTGCTATTTTAGTTTCTTCCTGGTTGCTATATGGTAATTTGATCATGTTATTTTACTTCAGCATGCGATTCCATCTATTTTTCCCAAACTCCAACGTGGGAGAGGTAAAGAGACGAGCGATTTATTTTGGGGCTTAGTCAGTTTTGAACATGTCGTCCTTGTGAAATGAGTGTATTCTTGTCCAGAAAGCAGTAATCACGCCAGCAAGTAGGATTCATCTCGCTGTCAGACTCTGGAGGGAAGATGTTTGATGTTTTGCAAGGTATGGGCAAGTGGCTCCAGCATTCAGAGAGTGACTGAGGAAGGCATAAAGTTGTCAAGTGTCTTCTTTGCCTCTATGTCTGCGGGCAGCTAGAAGCTGCCTGTCCAGAAGCGAGGGCTTGAAAGATTACATGCAACACTATAAACTGATGATACCTGAATTTGAACTGTTGCAGCTTAAGTAGTTACTATTTACCAGCAACGATGCAATTCTGCAGTATTTACTTTTATTAGCTGTCAGGAAACCATGTCAAATGAGCTGTGAAGTGGTTCACATTAGACAAAACAGAAAAACATTTTTCCTCCTCAAGTACTAAGTTGATTAATGTAATTATTTCCAGGTATGTTGGAATGGTAAAACCAGGTTGGCTTTGTTTGTTTGCGTTATTACTATAGATGTGTGTTTCTCTTTGGTCAAGGAGCAGGGAGCACAGTGCTCCCTTACCTGGCAGCTGCTGTGCCCTACAACACAGCAGCACTTAAACCCCACAAAGCCCCCGTGTGAGACTTGGGGCTGCCCAAAGCAGTGGCATGTCTCTCAGCTGCAGTCCCTCGGGAGGAGGGATGCTAATCTGCCGCTTGTTCACTGCGGGGAACATTTTCCACACAACTCTTCTCTGGTCCTTTGCAGTTAATATGGAAATTTTCCAGTCCTGGCGTGTCTGAACACTTCCCCTGAACACCCCAGGGACATCTGCAAGTCCTGGGTACCTGGATGCAGGGAGACAAAACCCACGGGATTTGTTCATTTTAACTTATTTCAGGCTGTCTTCAGTTCCAGAGAGATGTAGTGGTTAAACAAAGCAGACCACCAAGTCAGCTATTTTTTGATGTGGCTTTTCAAACAAATGTTTGAAGAAAAAGCAACTTGAAATGCAATTTTAAGGGTAGAAATCAGATGCTTTTTTGACTGCTTAACTTATCTGAACCAGAAGGCTGTGCAATGAACAGCCCCAGGTGGGTCTGACCAAGGGGGGTCCAGAGCTGGTGTGGGTCTGTGTGACTGATTCCAGGAGAGAGGGACTCCCTCTCCCCTGCTGCCCTGCGCAAACCTGAAATTATTCCTTTTCCTCTCCAAAAAACTGCCTTTCTGGAGTAAATAGCATTTGTCATTACCAGGGGGGGATGCTGACACTCCTTTTTTCCTTATGGCTGGCATCATTCATGTATGTGTGGTCGGACTATCAGACCAAGCAGACGGCCTAGCTTACAGAAGTAGTATCAGCACATTTGACTTGATAACATATTTTTTATCATTAAATAAATGTCTCCTAAAAATTCCCACTTCAGCCATCGGTGAAACATTTTACCTACTAACAAACAACTGCATCTTGCTGCTGTGCAGCATTCAGAAATCATTAAGTCAGGCCATTAGAATTCATTAAACTTTCTTAAAAATCACAAAGGGCATATTATTATATAGACACACACATATACGCACACCCATTGTTCTCTGCCCCGGGAATGCTCACAGCAATCACGCACACCAGGAGCATCTTTGATTTTAATGAACTTGAGATTTTCCCATAACAACCTGTCTCCAGGGTTCTGACAAAACAAACAGTCAGGAACGGGGCTCACTGGGCTGCATTGTCACTGCCTGTATTGGCTATTGCAATCTTGTTCCTACAATATGCACTTAATAACATTGGAGAGCCTCACCATTATGTCATGCATAGATCAAAAGAGGTTCAAAAGCTTTTGAGGCTTAATCCTGCTGGTAATAACACCAATGATGAAACTGCAATTGTATTTGATAGGAGCATCAGCAGGCACCTTGAGTCTCATCCTGGGAAGTACTGAGCTGCTGCAACCCCCACGAAATCCAAGGAGAGTAGTTCAGTGCCACACAAAGGCACATCCTGATTCATTAACAACATATTTACCAGGTAGTCCAATTAAACTTGACAGCCTGTTTATAAAGGCTTTCTGCCCAATAGCAGCTATACAGGTATCAGCCAAGAAGCTGTAACACAGCAGCAAACTGAACAAATTATGCTGGTGCTGGTTTCTTCATCTCTTGAGCTGTACATCGTTCACAAACATTGATATGAGTCCAATGAAGGTCATAGCACATTTATATCTAGCTTTAGGTGAAAGAACACCAAAGCCTTTTTATGCTGACAATGCTTCCCAAAATTTATTGTGACCTTCAAGAACCTGAAAATATTCTGCACCATCACCATCTCAGGGTCAGTATACATTCAATATTCATTAAAAAAAGAAACTGCAGAGGTGACAGAAATCTGATGGTATAGATTAGCTGCTGAGATTTCAGAATTCCCAAATCATCTGACACGGAAGCATCCAGGGCAGAGGGGTGAGCAGAGAGCTCTGGCAATTATCTTGTCTGAGTTAGTTATGCCTCCAGTTACAGTACACATGCAGCCATAGTTACTGCAATAACCAGTTAGCTCTCATTTTACCTATTCCCAGCTTCCCTGTCTCCTCTCCTTGGACCATCTGTTACTTTGCTTAAGCTCAACTTCTGTCACCTCTTTGATACCTGAAAGCCCCTTGATGGGGTTTGACCTGGCGAGGTGCTGAGCATCTCTGCACAGTGCTCAGCAGAGCAGGAGCTGAGGTTTTCCCACACTGAGAGGACTCCACACCTCCAGAGATGTGACCCAAAGTCCAACCATTTCAAACTCTGTTCCTTTCTAATCCTTTTTGTGCCTTCACCCAGCAAACTGTACTGCATTCTGGTTTCCATCACTTTCCTTCCTGTCATTTCTCCAGCGTATTTTATGTCTATCCATTTGATTTTTGAGTTCAATAACTTGCCAGTTACAGTGTCTGCTTGACATGATTCAGTTCTTACCTACTTCTTTATTTCATCAAAGCTGGGGATCCTCGCAATGAGTGTTAATTATATCAAAGGCAGTTGTTCACATTAACGTATAATGTTCTTAATTGTTTGACTGGGAAGGGAGGTTGCTCCTCCCATAGAGTTAGAAAACATGCTTAGGCTAAACCTATTTAAATCAAGCACATTCTGATGTGAGACAAATTTAGAGGTTGCTGGGCTGAGCCAGAATGATCAGGGGTTGTGCAGCTTTCGGAATGGCACAAAAGCATATCTGGATTTCCTAGTCAGTATAACTTTTTGTGCAATTTTTATTTTCCTATTACTCTGAGTCTTATTTCTTAGTTTGCAGCTTTTGCTTTGTTAAATGCATCTCTCATCGAATTTTTTTCTTTAAAACACATTAAAAGTCTATCCACCTATTTGTTTAAACAAATCTGATATTATAGATAATAAACAAAACAACAAAATATCAGCCAAGGATCTAAAGAGGGTATAAATGGTTAAATCACACAGATGGAAAGGGAAATGGAGAGAACCAGAGAAAACAGAGAAGTAACAGCAGTGTAGTTAAGAGAGGCAACATGTAGCTAGTAAGTGAATGCACTCTAATTATCATCCACTTTCTTTATTTTCTGTGCTGTATATTTTCTTGCTTACTGCACTGCATGGTTCATTCTGCAGTGCTGTTTTTCAATGAGTTGAGTGCCTTTTCAAAAAGCCTTAATTTTGAGAAGAAAACACTTCTGTTTAGTAGATTTGCATATTGCTTTCTGGATTAAATACTGATCCGTCTGTCATTGTTCATAAATTCTGACGTTACTTTGTCTTGGAATCAGTAAGATACAAATAGGAATTTACACTGCTACAATAAGCAAGCTGAGGAGAAAAATTTAACCTTTTGCTGTATTTTACTGTAACTTAGAAATGGGTTCTTGAGTATAAACCTAAAATCATCTCTCAAAAACTAAAAAATAAAGTCTTACTGTAATTGAGTTCACCATAAGTGTAGTTTTAAGCATGATCTCCTTTTCCAGACAGAATTTCAAGAAGTCTCTGGATGAAATGCGTACACCTCAGCCCTGTTATATTTCAGTAGAAACTAGGAACTGCAGGTGAAAGCAGAGAAGAATGGATCTTGTCAAGATCTCAGCCACGCAATGTCCTTTCCCACAGGAAAGCCTGTAACTCTTATTGCTGTCACTGGCCTGATCCTCATCCATGTGGCTGGCCATGGGCTGTAGCTGACAGGTGCTGTCATGGCTCCCCATGCCAGGAGCCTTGTCCTACTGGGACCCTGGTAAAAACTGAACTGAGTGGTCCTTTGTTACACTGTACGTCTGCAGCTGGATTTTCAAAAATGGTCAGGGAAGGCCAATAAGGAAAAGTAACTATGCAGTAACAGAATGAAGCAGGGACAAATGAGCAGCTTGCACACGTTTAAACAGAAAATGGACTAATGAATAAGAAGTCTGTAGTCCGTGAGAGGGCTAACAAACCAGAGTACTCAGGTATTGTACAGTGCAGACACGCAGTTTGGGGCATTTCCAAATACAGAACTCAAAGGTACACCGCGTATCCCCAGCCCACCACACAGCTCTGAGCAGGGTTAACACATGCAGAAAGCCTTAGCTTGTCACACAAGACAGTAGACTGCTGGATCCCAAATGTGCTGTTTGACCACTACCTCTTACATCCCCTTTATGAAGACGTGTCTCCAGTAGAAAGCCAAGCTTTGTGCCCAAGGCTGGGCAAAAAGAACCTGGTCTCTAAGGAGCTGGGACTAAACCAGAGCAGTCATGTGAAGCCAGCAGCAATCAACCTCACCTTGAAGTGTCAATAATGGGTCGGGGTCCCCGGACTAGGCAGGAGGACTAGTGTTATCACCGCAGCTGTCAGTATTGATTGACACAAGAGTTGCCACTGGGAGAGGCAGGTCCTGGAAGAAGCCACCAAGATGACCTGCCTACGGCAAGAGTGAAGTTGATGGGATCTTTGCTTGGAAGGGCAGCTCAGACTGACCTGGGCCAATGGCTGGCTTTTGTTAATGGTGTCTGTGAAGATTTATGTATTCAAAACAGCAAGCAAAGCACCTGATGAACATTCTGGATATGGCTTTGATTTTATCCACACTATTTTCTGTCCTGACATATTTCTAACTCATATTACATTAAGGATGTTTAGCATCATGAACACTATGTTCATTATAGCATCTTTCATTGGAATTTTTCTCAGGTATGAAGAGATAATCCACATGAATACATGGAATATATTATTTTTCTCCATTATGGGACATATTATTAAGTCCATTGTTGTATTTTAATTGGCATTATTATAGCACACTGAGTACTTTGGCATGGGTTAGAGATAGTTTGTTAATAACACTATTATTAAACTACTAAAAGCTGCATTTCTATTCCAGTTGATGTTGAAGCTTTCAAAATTGTACTCATTCTGTCACATAGCTTGGGATCACAAATCTGGCATTAGCCTACTGTCTTTTGTAGTGCTTCTAACTTCTCTACTAATCTGCTGTTTCAACAATGCCCCCATATATCACTGAACCAGGGGCAACGCAGAACAATATATCACGTCTGGTTACCGTCATTGGCTGTGTCAAACAAAATTTTATCCTACCCAAAAAGTCTGCATGACTACAGATTTGCTATTTAAATAAGTATTGATAGAATAAATCTCAAGATCCTTATAGAAATCACTCTTAGCAAATTGTGGGGCTTATTTACAGTCTTGGGGGAGGGTGCTCAGTATTTGTTTCAAAAGAACTTGTGTCCTAGATCCTCAGCAGAACTGTAAACACCCGTATCATCACCAAATCCTTTCCTGAAACACCCTGCATGATTTAACAGATTGCATTTGTCAGCCATAGTATTTCTATTTCTATTCATCATGGACAAATTAGCAGTTTTCTGTCCTGTGTCATGTTCCAGGTTAAACAGAATTAAAGAATGGCAAAAAGCAGAGGCACCTTCCTTTTTTAAAAAAACTAAACAAGCTGGTTTACAGTGAAATACAGTAAATGGGGAGCCTCTGATTAACATGTGGGCTGAGCTTTCTTTCAAGATAGGACTTTGCTTCAAAAAGGCTAAGATGAAACATACGAATTTCCATCAGTATAAAGTAAAAAAGCTAATCATTTAAGTTTGTATTCAATACTTAGTCTTGGATCTCCTTTTAAGCAGACAGCGGTTACATCTATACTATTTAACACCATAAGATGTTCCTGGACATTGCAACTTGACCAGGGTATACTTTTTAATCATTACAGCAGTCTCTGGGACAGTGTTGTTTTAGGGTAACTCGTACCCTCCATACTCCATATCCTCAGGCTACAAGTTAGCACAGGCCAGGGGCCATCCCCATCACAGCTTATGTATGACTACCCGCTCGGGAGGCTGAGACTGACGGTGTAGATGTAGACTCTTCTGCTCTAACTGACTTCATCGCCAGTGCGGTCCTTGGCACATTTAATTTACTAACAGAGATGTATCCAGCCTGTTCCATTGAAGCAATGGCTGCTTTGGCAGGTCACTTGTAGATAATCTTCTAATGTTTTCTCCAGAAGCCCAAGCCACAGAAATGAATGAGACAGCCCATTTTCCAGCCAGAATGTGGAAAGACCATTCCCATCAGCTTCACTGAGAGATGAATCAGGTCTTGTAAGCAGAAGCTATAGACAAGTAAAGCAACAAGCAAACCCAATCTTTTTTTTCTCTATGAGACTACAAATCCAGGTGTGTTTTTCATGCAGCTCACATAAACTTCTGAAAGTTTGGGAGCCCGTTCCCTGCTCTTGAGTCACAATCAGGTCAAACACAGCCTCTATATGCAAGGACTATGTTGTGTGACCTGTAGTAAGGTATTGCGGACACCAGGACTGTTCTTGCATTGGGAGAAAGCAAGGCAGCAGTGAAAGTTCATTTCACCATGTTTTTCCAGGATCCAGCTGAAAACACAACCCTTTCCCAGCCGTGAGGGGAGTCCAGTTCACACTGTGCTGGGAGTTTTCCTTCTTTCACTTCTTCAAGGCATGTCATGTATTTTCCTAGCTCTCTGTCTCATGGAAATTTTGATGTGCAATGAGTCAGGCAGGTGGACCATGCCTGGACTCTGTCATTCACCAGTGCAAAGAGCTTAAATATGTCAAAAATCTACCTCTTTGCTTGTGCACAGAATTGTTAAAGAGCTGAGGTCCTCAACCAGGTGGGTATCTCTGACAGATTGCTCTTCTTGACCTTAATTTCTATCTTCTTACCCCACTTCACATTGTCCCCATAAAAAATACAATAACCTTTTATAACAGTAAAAGAAGTTAAGGCTACAGGATGTTCATCACAGTGAAATGACATTTGAGTGTCACTGCACAGACGAGCTTTCTTACAGATTTCTATCAAACTGACAACTAGCATAACTTGTGCCAGCTGCACAACTGTGTATTTATTGACTATGGGTTTTCTTTCACAAGGAGAAATGCTACTCCGCTATTCCCACCTAACACCTCTGTAAATGTAGGGCAGAGATTAGGTATAAATTGCTATTTGTCCTAGAATTTATGTGTAGATTACAGTGCATGTAAGCCCTTAACTATGTGAATGAATGGATGAATTAAACGTGACATTTGTAGACAAAGCAAGTCAACAGATACTTGGTTGCAGATTTTTATGGACTCTCTGTCACATAGTTTTCTAAGCATAGGTATTTAATCTAACTCTGTAAGGTAAGTCTTACTCTCTTGGACTTTTATTTTTTCAGAGGAGTCTTTCTGCTGTTCTCCCATGTAAGAAATTTTACTCCTCCTCAGATCGTTTACTCCTTCTAGGGAAGACTGAGGGGTGTCAGGGTGACAGCCACTGTGACTAGTGATGGCAGTGCTGGAGCAATGCCACAGTCCATGAACTCCCAGATGAATTACCAGTTTCTCTGAGCTTCTTGTCTAGGTTGGCTTGTTTGGCTGGTTGTTTTTTTAACACAAAACTGATTGAAAACAGCTCTCAAAAATCTTTTCTCAGCAATACCATATACAGTAGTCTACAGACTACAACTGCATTGAGGGGACCTGTAGGTATTTATGGAGAGCAAGAAGCAGTCCTTCCTTCTTTATCCAGGTCTCATTCTTTTTTGTGTGGAGGACAACTCATTCTGACTTCTGGATAAACTCACCATTGGGATTGAAGGCATTTTGCTAATCCTCCTGCTTTCAATTCCCTGCAGAGGATTTTTTTTTTTTTTTAATCATCCTGATGACCTTCCCATAACCTTCAGAGCTTTTTTTCCATATTGTAGCACTGGACTCCAAGAGCATCTCAGTTTTAATCCTTGTTCTGCTAGAGGGGTCCTCTTTACCCTCAGGAGGTCAGTTAATAATCCAGTGCTCTGTTTCCCCACAAACATCAAGGAATATTGTGGTAATAACTGGAAGTTTTTGACAAAGCTCTCATTAGCAGCAGCTTCATTAAAATTTATTTAAAAAAAAAAAAAAGAGGGGTTTTTTCTGATGACATTAGAAAGAGTATTTCATCCAGAAGAGACAACAATTCTGAGATAAAAAATCTGAATGCATTTGGTATGACTTCTGCTCTCCTCTAGACATAAAAGGTTCCTCTCTCTGTTCCAGCGCTGTGATCACTTCCAACTACCCTTTCACATGACGCAAGGAAGCACCTGCTAGGTTGGTGCAACAAAGTCATCGTGTTCCCTGCTTTTTAAATGAAAGATATAGATATAAAATCCCCAGTCACTGGTGCAATATGCATGCCTTCTCTGCTCCCTTCTCCTATCCAAAGAGAATGGGAAACTATTTTTTTTTCCCCCGCCAGCCCCTATGGGATGGCTGCTGTGCTGGGTGAAACATGGGGGTTTCAGCCCAACACCAAACACTCGATGGATCATACACAGGGCATGGGAGCTGGAGGGGCACAAGTACTAAGACAGGAAACTGCTTTAAATATTATATTTTAATGTGTTCAAAAGTATTCTTATTCTGACAACTCGTGGTATCCACAGAAGCTTTTTTAGTTCTGATTTCAGTGCCAGTCAGTTTTGATATGCACCAACAGACAAGCTTCCCTGGCATATGATCAGGATGGGTCTTTATTCCCCCTCCTGTTTCTAAAGGGCTTCTCCTTTCTCCACCTCCTTCCCCTGCTCTCTCCCCATATGGAAATTAATTTAAAAGGCAAAATGACCAGAATGCCCTTTTACTGTAACTAAATGAGGACTTCTTTCAAAACTCCCTTTAGAGCTCACCGTTAATTAAAATCCTCTCATTCTGAGGAACCAATTTCTGAGGTCATGTTGCCCTGACTTGCTTCACTGTCCTGCATACACCTAACCAAAGAGGAGATAAAGTAAATTCCAATGCATGTGTAGTACCTGTAGAATCCCTGAGAAAGACAAAAAAAATTGTTGCACAGTATCTATGTCATTCTAGCTTCTTGCTATGTTCAAATACTTAATGACAGCTGAAAAATATCTTCTGTGGCTGCAACTACTGAAGACCATTGCAGTAAATCATGCTTATCTGCTTTGTTGTTGTTTTCTGCAGTATCATTTTTTATAGTGGAAAAGTAATTTTGCATGATTCATAATTAAAGAAACAGAAGGTATTACTGTACAATTATGCCATGTTTGTGCTTTTACCCAGTTGCTTCTGGCCTGACACAGATTCGTGAGTATCAAGTGCTATAAATGGCCCATGGGGTTTATTCATCTTTCTTGGGGCTGCTGGGTCAGACACACCATTGTGTGCCCAGACTCTCTTTGCTGTGCATCATCTCCTCCCTGCCCTCTTTGTGTGCTTCGGTCTGGGCACATCGCATGCTGCTGGTGAGGCCCTGCAAGGCTTCCCGCTAGCTCTGGGCTCTGCAATTGCTCTGTGCAGTGTTTGCATCCATCAGCCTCTGTTATGTCTCTGCTGTGCCTCTTGGCAACCGGGGGTGGGAAGCATCAGGAAGGATTCCGTACCCAGTCACATGCATCGCTTTAATGGAGTATTAAAACGCAGAAGCTCTAATCAGCTGGATTGGTACATGTAGGCAGTCATTTGAGGGATGCCAGAGGCTGATGGTGACATCAGATATCACCAATATCTGCACATATGCATGCAGTTTCTGACAATACAGACTCTGAAGGCATTGCTTTAGGACATTAGCATGAATGAATCTTGTGGGTAAGCAGGGAAATACACCAAGATGTTTAAGATCCTCTTTTCCTGGAGATATGCAGTGGCCTGCCTTAGAGTAATCACTTCTCAAAATCAACTTGTAATAACAATTACTACATTTAGCTTTTGCTTTGTTTGAACCTCATCCTGTGAAAGAGTAAGAGGATTTGGACAAAAGCCTAAATTCAGTTAATCTCTTAGGTTTTTGTGTTTCTTTAATTTGAAATTTTTTTAGCGTATTTTGTGCAAAAAAATATTTTATCTAGGGAAGATAAATTTGCATTATTTTGCTATCTTAGTTGCATTTATGGCTAAAGCAGGATGAAGCAGTCCATAGATCTATAATGCCATTCAGTGGTCACAGGTTATACAGCATTCACTCTGAAGCACACGTTACTGATGGCATTTGATTTCTCTGAAGTATCAGACTTCAGATTTCCCAACAGAGAGCACTTTTGGCTTAAAAAAAGGCTGTATAATTATTCTCCCTGCCTTGGCTGTTTGCTGAATGAGTTCTTTGCTTACACACATGGTGAAGACAATGTCCAGAGGTTGGAGTCAGTAACTACACACCACGTATATGATCACTAAATCCTGAGGTGAACAAATTTCCAGGTACAGAACTGAGTGTTTTGCAAACACTTAGGTGCATGAGGATACCGATACTTTTGTAAAACATAAAAACAAGCCAGGATATGATAAAGAGGCAGCAAAATCATGGCAAAGTAACTATGCAGCATTAAGAGAGCGGCTCTGCCGACATCCTGCTCTGTACTCTTGGCTGATAACCCCATTAGCATGCCGCTGCCTCACCTGCATAGCGTTCATTAGCGTACGCGCATTCACGCATCTCATAAATTTTTATCACATTTAGTAAAAATTGTCCTTCTGTTCCCTTTTACCCTTCTGTGAGCAGAGGCGTGCCCGTGGAGCAGGCAAGAGGCAGTTTCAGGGGCTGCCCCAGCCGTTTCTGGGTTGCTGGCAGCTGCCACCCAAGTGAGGCAGCGTGACCATCTGGGCAGGTCCCATGCTGCAGTGGGAAGTCAAACAAGCTGGGACCTTTGGGGAACAGGCAGAAAAACTGTAATACACTGAATGAAGGGAATAACAACTGGAATATGCTCCACCAAATTTTGTAGGAGCAAGAACCATTTGCTTTTAAATTCCCTTTCTAGCTGCTTACAGCAAACACAGCATCACACGAAGCCTTTTTATCCCCTGCTGCCCCTGCTGCTATTTGCATCAATGGAAGCCTCCAGGTGCTCTGCAGCACTTCGTGCTCATCTTGGTTAAGAGATTGCTCTCTCCTTAAAGGGACTGTCACTAGCTCACTCAGTGACAAATTGCAAACTCATTGTCCCAGACATTTTATTTTATTATTTTATTATTTCATTTTATTTTA
>NW_010104015.1:2545-3224 GCF_000699245.1 Pterocles gutturalis | reverse complement strand
AACCATACTGTCTCTAAGCAAAGTATTCTTTCCATCTGGATGTGGGCAGATGCTCAGGACCCACACTGGGGACCAACTTGTTGCTTTTAAAAAATTCTTTTTATTTGGGATGGAGGAAGAAAGCCTGAGAAGTTTGGAATTTACTTATTTACTTGACCTACAGTACTTGAGGGTCCTACCTCCCCCTCACAGTGAGGGTGCTCTCCCTTCGTGCACATATTCACATTTTTTTCCTGGTTTTATTTTACTGTAGGGATACCAGGGAAATTCAAGTCTCGTTGTTCATGTTGTGCTGGGCCACTCAACTGGAGTCTAAACTGCTTGTTACTGGAAGTTTTTTGAAACTTTAACAGAGATTCTTCCTTTCTAGCACTAGCCAAAACTTTGACTTAAAGAGGAGCCAGTGACAAGGAATGTGTGGGAAGAAATCTTAATATTTTAAAGCAGTTTCTGGCAGCAGTCGTCTCCTCTGATTTCATTTCCTTGCTCAGTAAGAGCATCTTTTCAGGAAAAGTGGTGCAGCCAAGGCTCAGAGGCTTGGTATTTAAAAAAAAATGGAAATCAAAAAACCCCAGCCCTAAAGCAGGGCAGGACAGCCCTCCAGACCCCCGTTCTCAGAGGGGTTGGGGTGGGGACGGCAGCAAAGATGCCGCAAATCCCGGACAGGAGCCATTGGTCC
>NW_010104015.1:2140-2514 GCF_000699245.1 Pterocles gutturalis | reverse complement strand
CGAGCCACGAGAAGGGACTTGCCGTGTCCTCCCCAGCGTGGGGGGAAAAGCCCACTCCAGGGACACGTATTCACCGGGGGGGACTCGGGAGAAAACCAGAAAAAGTGCAATTACCATCTTCATCTGTCCGGACGATAACCGGCGAGCTCTCCGGGCCCGGCCCCACCTCCGTATGAGCCACGACAGTGATGCGATACTCTGTCCACTTCTCCAGGGATTCCAGTAGGATCTGACTGGTGGTTGGGGGGATATCATTCACCTCCTTAAGCTCCGTGTCCTCAGAGTCCAGCGCTCGATAGTAGACGCTGTATCCAGCCAGGATGCCATTTTGGCTTTCAGCCGGAGGCGGCCCCCCACTTACCACAATGGGGGGG
>NW_010104015.1:0-2127 GCF_000699245.1 Pterocles gutturalis | reverse complement strand
ACGTCTTGAGGGGGGGCAGACGGTTCTAGGAGGGGGGGGAAAATTCAGGAGGGAAAGGAAAGAAAGGGGAAAAAAACAAAAGATGGGAAAGATAAAAGAAAAAAAAAAAGGAAAAATGATAACAAAAAAATCTAAAATAAAACGTACGAAAATTTGATTTAGGAAGATAAAATTAAAAAAGAAGAGAGCTTTTTGTTGTTGTCTTTTTTTTTTTTTTTTTAAATCAAAAGAAAAAAAAGCCAACGGAAATGAAATGGGGCATCAAAACTTAAATGTTATAAAGCAAAGGACTAAAACAACAAGCGGGCTAGCCAAGAGGTGTCCTGCTGCTTCTACTGAGTGTGGCTGGCACAAAACTGAGCCCAGCCTTACCCTACAAAAGACCTTTCCTTTGGCTCCCTGTTTTACAGCAGTCTGGCAAACCTGCCCTGGCTGGTAAAGCACTTCTTTCCAAACTGCAGCCTCTGGGATCTTGAATTTCTTTGAAGGGATCTGTGAAAATGAAGTAAAAAAAGCAAATCTTTTGCCAGGAGGCTTAAATGTATGAGTCTGTACCTCCAGATGGAAGTTATTAGTTGTCCACAGGCTGAAGAAGGCAAAACCCACGGTGGTAATGCCCAGGGTATGGCCAAGCAGAGAGCCCACAACGTGGTCAGTCGGGGTGGGGTTGGAAAAAAGACTTGGAAAGGAGCGACGTGGAGAGACTTGGGAAGCGCTGTTTGCACAGCGGCAGCAGAGAACTGGCTAAGGGCTGATTCTCAGGAGACGGGGAAGGTGCAAGCCCCAGCTGTCCAGCGCTGGGCTGCTCTCTTCGGTGGTTACGGAACCGCAGCCGGTCATTTTCAGCGCGGTCTGCTCAGCGGGAAGCAGGACGCTGACACCAGCTCCGGCAGACAGCCCGAGCCATGCCCTGGCCATGAGATACGGCGAGAGCTGCAAAAACCCAGGTTGGTGATGGAGACACCATGGGTCTGGGACCTTGGCGAAGTCTGGACAGAGGGTCTGCCACTTCTGCACCCCAGCTGCAACCTGGTCACTTTGGGAAATCCTAGACCAGAGTTTTTTCAATCACTAACTACAATCAATCAGCCCAGGTAAGCGGAGTGTGATACATTTTCAAGGCAACTCTGCAAATCTAATCTCAAACTGCAATAAATAGCTCTGAACTCTCTGCAGACACGGCCAGAAACTGGGGTGTCCTCATAAGCCCCCAAAGCATCACCTGCAAGAGGCACAGGAGTAGAAATCCTAGACCAGAGTTTTTTCAATCACTAACTACAATCAATCAGCCCAGGTAAGCGGAGTGTGATACATTTTCAAGGCAACTCTGCAAATCTAATCTCAAACTGCAATAAATAGCTCTGAACTCTCTGCAGACACGGCCAGAAACTGGGGTGTCCTCATAAGCCCCCAAAGCATCACCTGCAAGAGGCACAGGAGCAGATAAATGCTGGTCACCGTTTCTCATTTCTCTGTTGCTTTTTAATCCATGAAAAGCTCTTTTACTGAGGAATAATTTTTTCAAACCTCTTACTCCCATCACTAAACAAACAGATGTTTAGACCCAAGCTTGCCTTGTGGACTCGGCTAAATCAAGCCCCACTCTGCCCAGTTTGCACTGGAGTGAAAGCCACACGCTTTGCATATGCCTCCATTAAACAGAAGTCAGTGAGTTTTGCAGAAAACCAATCTGAGATACACACTTTTTTTTTTCTTTTTTTTTTTTCTGAGCACACTGTCCAGTGGGTTTTATTCTCCTACTTTCCTGCTTTATGGCTACATTTTGTCTGGTTTTACAACGGCAGAATGAAACCCTTATGCTCAGAAACCCCAGTGCAGAGGGTGACGACCCCCAGCCATGGCTAGCCACGCAAAAGAATACAAAATATGTCAAACAAACAAAACCAAAAGGAACAAACTGGAAAACAAAACATAAATCAAGCCAGTAATTTGAAACAAACAAAAAAAATAATCAGAAAGGAAATCATAATAATAAAATAATACTGATATAAAAAGTGACTCCTTCCAGAACATTCCCAGTCTGTTTACCTACCTTCCACGCTTCAACTGCTAACTTATAAGACTTTCTTACGAGAGAACAAGAGAAACTGAGCTACGAGGCCAGAC
>NW_010104014.1:0-236 GCF_000699245.1 Pterocles gutturalis | reverse complement strand
TCCATCCGCGTCTACAACTCCAGCAGGTGAGGACGGAGGACGGCTCCTCGGGCACCGGCACGGCCCGGGACACGCTGCTCCTCGGGGGGTGCCCACAGACCCCCTGCTCCCCGTTTCGCCCCCCTCGCATCCAGCACGTGGATTCCCCAGCGACTCTGCCTCTGCGTTCGCTCGGGCTTTGCTCTTGCTGCCACCATCTGTCCCCAGAACTTCCTGCAGCGCAGCCGGAGCGCTGC
>NW_010104013.1:0-290 GCF_000699245.1 Pterocles gutturalis | reverse complement strand
TGCCTCCCCGAAGCTCAGGGAGGCCCTCGACAGCGGAGAAGAGGTCCTACTGGAAAGCCAGACGGTGCACCTGCTGGCCGTCATCTTGAAGGTGAACCCTCCTGCCCTGCATCCCAGCAGCTCCTGGCTCTCGTTGGTGTTGATGGGCACCTGCGAGAGCAAGAGCCCAAACCCAGACACCTGCTCGTGAGCCAGAGTGCCAGGGACACTGCCTGTGCTCCCGGCAGCCGCGGTCAAAACCTCACCCGCAGCCCTTGGCATTGCAGGACTTCCTGTGCCAGATCCCATCC
>NW_010104012.1:0-6821 GCF_000699245.1 Pterocles gutturalis | reverse complement strand
GGGTTAAAATACACGGTGAGAGGGGGGGACACTGCAGGGCGCTCCAGAAATGGGTCAGTTCACCAGAGATTGGTAAATTCACCGCTGTGGGGGTGAAAGCAGCCAGCCCGGGACAAACCGCCCCGGCTCCCCTCTCGCACCTGCCCGCAGGCCTCCTCCCCTGCCACACGCTGCCCCTCCAAGGCCTCCTCCTCTCTGATGGCCTCACGCCTGGCAGCTGGTGGCCCTCCCCAGGTGTGTCCCTGCGGCCCATCAGGGCCTCATGGCGGGAGGGGGCCCAGGGCAGAGAGGCCCCGGGGCACCCACGCTTTGCTCTCATCTCACCCACACCGAGCTCAGCCCACTGCCCTCCCAGCACACCTTCATCCTGCCTGCAAGGACACCCCACGCTGGAGCTGCGGGGAGATTTGATCTCAAAGTTGTGCGAACATTGTAAATCCACATGGAAAAGCAGGTCAGGATGTGGATTGTTTGCTCTCCTCACACTGTCACCCGTTTCTGGGTTTGCATAATCCATTTCCCTGTAAAAGTGTATTTATGGGGTGTAGGATGCGTCCTCAACGTATCTTTAAGGGATTAAGATAATTGAGATGATTACAATGATAAACAGCTCTCCTGCAAAACAAACAAACAAAAAAACCCAAACAGGTAGATGAGCATTGGAGAGGCCTGAGGATTGGAGGGGCTAAGGGCAGGAGCACACAGAATCATAAAGGTTGGAAAAGACCACAAGGATCATCAAGTCCAACCATCAACCCAACACCATCTAACCCACTAAACCATGTCCCAAATTCTTCGGCACTAAATTATCTTTTCATTTCAGACACCACATTTCTGGAGCACTCAGTCTAAGAGGCTTCCAATAAAAAGGATGGACGATAGGGAATTTGGCACATATCTGTTTATGAAAACAGACATCAGTGAATATTCTCAGGCATAAAAATGCACACATGCTCCATTTAAAATCCTCAAAAGGACACTTGAAATAGTTTAAATGTTTCATTCTTTGATTGAGAGGGAAGAACAGTGGGAGAAGAAAGGTTTCCACTCTCATAAGAGTAATTGCAAGCAACAAACATCAATTCCCAGATGTCTTTTATTTATTTTGTGATTTTCTTTTCAAAGAATCTGAAGTGTTTGGGGCCTGTCCTGTTTAACATCTTTATCAATGACCTGGATGAGGGGGTTGAGTGCTCCCTCAGTAAGTTTGCTGATGATACATCTCACTGGTTGGTGTGGTTGTGAACCCCTGGCTAGCAAAACAAAAACACCATAACAACCGCTTGCTCTTCCTAGCTACTATGAAGAAAGTTAGCTCTGTCCCAGACAAAACTAGGCTGTTCAAGACAGTGGTTTAATTCACTTGGCTGCACTGATAACCCAGGAGGGACACAGGGCCAAGTGCATGACACAATAAAGCTCAACACATGTGCTCTGCATTTTCCAGAGTGACTGCTGAGCAGCCCTAAGCACCACCTCAAATGATAACAGCTGTTTACAAGCCAAGAAAACAAGCGTTACAGACCTCCCACAGATGTGTAAGTAGACAAGACTTGCACTACATTCTACAACTTTTTTGTTTGAGAGCACTGCTGTTGCTTTTTTGCTCTCCCTGCAGTAATATGTATTACTCATAGTATTTAGTATTCACATCTGAGTAACTAATGAATGAGCCAGAAGTGTAAAATAACTTGCCTAAGGCTATTGCCAGCATCATGGACTCCTCCAGGCTTTTCCTTTCAAAGAAAATTGCTTCATATAAAAACACTTTCAACATGAAAGAGTTTGCACAGCTTTAAAGCTGGGTACAAATTACCTCTCCTTCCCAAATACACAGAAGTCTAAATGGCAGAAGCAATGACTCAGTAACAGGGGAAAAAATAGCAGTCATTGCTAGTACTCAGTGCTGTTTGAGAGACAACCATCTCCCTGAAGGAGAGAAATTAACTCAAAAGGCGTATTGCCAATGCACGGAGCTAACCTGGTTAATTGGCTTCTTGAGCAGAACAGTTCAGCTTGATGGGAGCTCTGTCATGGGAGCCAAATTAAGCATAATGTCACTTTTCAGACCACGTTCCCAGGCTTCTAATAGTTTCCTGTTAAATCATAAGGCTCACGTACACTTCATTGCCTCAAACATCTCAATCTGTTACATCAATCCATACTTGCAAAGCGAAGGGAAAGTATACGTCTATTCCCACAAGAAAAGGCTCTACACAGTTATAATCCACACAGATACCCCTGGATCACATTACCTGCCATTTAATTATTTTTTTAGCATTAATTATTAGAGGAGTTCAGAAGAAAGAGGTGGGAAAATGTCTGATTCCTCACCAGAAGCAGCATTATCCAGAAGTCCTCCCAAAACATCTAAAATAACTTCCATTTTCACCAAGCTTTGACAAAGCAGAGAGGTCTGAAAGTTTCTACAGCTCTTGTGAAAACTAACAATGAGGTAAAGGAGGTGCCCATGTCACTGGCCCATGGTGTAAGAGGCTATGGCAAGAGCTCAGGTGTGACCCATTTTGCTTGGACTGACAACTTCCCAGTGAAACAGAGAGTTGCATTTTGCTCAGACAATAACTACAGGGATACTGGATAGAACTCATGGGAAAAAAAAAAAAAAAAAAAAAAAAAAAAAAAAGACTACTTTTTGCTAAGGAGATATAAGGAAGAAAGATAAAAATCTATAGGAAAATGGATTTAATTCTACTGCTCACATAAAAATGGTGGCATTTCTTTTATAGTCTTATACTTGTAAGTGAGCTCCAAGAAGGAGGGGTGTCAGGTAGAAATGTCTTAGCTTTCTTCCTTTAGACACAGAAAAGACTTCCAACTCTCTAGATAGGGAAGGCAGTTGTCCTTGTGCACTGGGAAGGGAAAAAGAAAAAAAAACCATGTAAATTTCTTACAAGTTTACAGTTTTGTTGTTACCACACAGAACATACAGGTGTCTCCAGGATTGTGGAGTCTGTGGATCTGATTTTGCAACAAACCACTTGAAGGCAAAGCTCTTTGGAAGATCAGGGCGCACGTGGTACCTGTGAAATGAGTGCACTTACATCATCAATATCAAGGAGGAGAAATTGATAAATAGAGACAAACACTTTTATTCAGTGTTCAGAGAGGTCCATTCTGTTAGCTTACAGATTTTTACAATTAATTAGAGATTTGGAAGTGAAGAGATGGCATTCATTAAGATTCATCACTCCTATTGCTTTGATGAAGAGTAAGAAAAACCTTTCGGCTTCTATTGCAGGAAACAAAACAGAACACCCCCCACACACACACACAGAGGTCTTGATATTACTAAAATGAAGAGGGGAACATGGCAAAATGAAAGAATCCGAATTTCTCCAGATTTTTCTATATCACTCATGAAGCAAGCAGTTTATAGCATTTAGCTGTTTTCTCCTTAATACACTGTTCACCTTCTCAGTTGTTCTCTCCTACACTGAATTTCTTCCTTAAAAAGTGTTCCCTTTAATTGCTAAAGTTTATGGACTCATGGGAGAAAGGGCAGGAAGTCAGACTTTTGGGATAGGGTAAAAATGTAAAGGTCATTCACACACTCACACACACATACCCTCTCTCGCTCCAAAAATAATACACTATTTGACAGTTTCAGGATTCAGCATGTCCCACTGAAATTTGAAAGCTTATGTGAAACTAGGCTACGTCCTGTAACCTCAAACATTTAGTCTAGGAAAACAGCTCTCGAGTCTCCATCTCCCACATCGGGTATCGCATGACGTCTGTGCCAAAGAGGAGACCTCAAACAGGGGGGGCAAAAGAAACGTTGGTAAAATGAGTTGATTAAACCTGGGGAATAACAGCTCAGACTGTTAGTGACAGGTGTTATTTTTTCTGGTTAACTGGATAGTGAAATATTAAACTATACTCGAAGCATCTATAACATAGGATGGGCAGAATGGTCGAACAACCTAATTACGTTCCATCTGGTGGCATGGATAAAGGAGAAAGACAAGTCATGCTTTGCAATGAAATTATTTTACCCTCCCCCTCTAATGCATTAAGTACTGAAAAAAATCACAAGAATTATGTTAAGGTTGAGGTTCAATATTTCCTCACACTGATGCACCGTAACACATCAGACATCAAAGATCATTGAAGCTATTCAAGTTCAATCTAAACTTTCCAGTAGTTCCACTTGTACTCTGCTTTTCTGGGGAATAAATAATTAATCCTGTGTGGTCTAAAGGATTATTGTTTATTTTCCCTTATCCAAACATACTCTTCTCCCCCTCTTGAACTAAAATTTCAGTACAACACTCAAAGAACATATGGAATGAGTAAAAGAATCAATACAATGAGGTATGCCAAGCCACTCAGTTTATGGGGGATTGTGAAGCCTGGTAGAGATACTGACTTGAACAAGAGGCAGAAGCCAGCTTCACTTCTATCAAGCAAAATTGTTTATTGGTTCTTTTTTATATTTATATATCCTCTTCTACTGCAAATACAAACTCCAACCATTTTCATAACAATTTAAGCAGTTCAGTACTAAAATTGTACCTTCATCGTGGCAGTCGATTTTATTTACTGAACAGCAGTGGTCACTCGCAGGCTGAAGTTTTAGGCTCTACTCCAATTCAGGTTTTGAGACATCATATTGCTGTAGCAAACAATTAACACTTCTGTTTGTTACCCACTGGTGTCAGAAAAAAATCTCAGATTGAATTGGTATTTCTAAAGTTAAAGAACCTTATGCAGCATATCTGATTTTTACATACATGGAATATTTCTATCCTTTCTCTAAGTTATAATAAAGATTAACAGCAATTCTCTGTTCCTGCCATCTACATTCTCATATATTGAATTTCACCAAAAAATATGCAAATATTATTAAATAGCCTTTGAAACACCATAATCTCAAAAATAGGCCTAGCTGCAACATCAAACAAGATAACATGAAGCGTTTGGACAGATTTCAGTCCAAGTTCACAGAAGAATGTGTATTTCACCCATTGCTAGCTCTTCTTAAAAGGAGGGCTGTACCTAGCCTGGACCTCTCATTAACACCATCCCTGCCTTCAGAGCTCTTGGAAGACTTGCTCATTATTCTTCCAGAACCGGCAGAAACTTGAACTCTGACCAGATTTACCCACACCACTCGCGGCAGTTTAATGCACTAGAGAAATCAAAGTTGTATATTTGCTCTTTTACAAAGAGGAAAGTCTGCAGTTCAGTGCCTATGAGGCATTTGTATTCTGTGCCTATAGGACCCTGAGCGGATGTATGGAGCCCAATAGTACACATGCTTTTTTCATTATTTAAAGCACAGCTTTTATTTGTTAGGTTCAAAAACTCCTAGCTAAACAGTTGTCTAATAGGATACCCTTACCAAGGTGTCGAACTACATCTGTGTGCAATTATACTGTAATTACAATTTTTAACTAGATTATGTAAATATAAACCGACAGAACAATTAACAGAAAAAGAAAGCAACAAATAGCAAAGATTGACAATTATAACAAAACTAATGGAAGCTCTTACACAAAAAGAGCATATATAGCATATATATTGTTCACTGGGCTCCTGCAAACTGAACCATAACTCCCATCCTTCCTACACGCCCCTCTCCTAGCTTGTACCATCACAGCCCTGCTTTTGCAATTCTCCCTGGCAGCGCCCGGGAAGGCTGAGCTGGCCCCATCCCTTTGCATAGACAGCAGCCCTGCCTCATTCTGTGTTAATCCATTACCCTTGAACGCTGCAGACGCAGCCATGGCTTTATAATCAAACACGCAGCACACTAGATATTCACAGGAAGAGAGTCCCCTCTTTTTTGGGGTGAGAGATCCCAGTATTTACAAAGTGGCTGGAACTGCAGGTTTGCAGGTTCTCTGACCCCATCTAAAATTTCCCTGTGAGTGATCCCCATCTCCAGCAGCTAACCACTCTGTAGCAGGTGCAGCAGAGTTACAGTTCGGAGCTCTAACAGCCCCAGCCTCACAGACCTGAGGAACCGAGGGCGAGTTCTGGGAGGCCGTGAAACCACCTGCTGAGAAAATGATATGTTTTTTTTCATTTCAATGGGTCAAAGCTCAGGAAGAACTTTTGCCATAGGTCCGGCAGCTGTCAGATGCCCACACCATTGCTTTGGGCACACGGAACACAATGATTTTGCAGCTCCACAGATGTTAGTGACACCAAGCGTGTCAGAGGTTGCCCTGACTCTTTGCCACAGATCTAGAACACACCCTTGGAAAGCCTCACCTCACTTTAGCAAGCTAAACCCCGCAGAGGTTTCCAGAAAGCACTGCTGACCGTTCCCGGCCTGCTGCCAGCGGCTGTGCACAGCCCGAGGCCTCTGGAGAGGGACCCGCTGGGGGACACCCGGGGCTGCCTCTGCCCCAGCAGCGGGGAAATCAACCCCAAACCAGGCTCAATGACGGCAGAGGGTGTTCATGTAGCTGTAGAGCCAAAAAAGCCCCGAGAAAGAGCAACTGCTTCCCCCCCAGGAGGGCCTGTGCTCGCCTCCCCACAGCGCCCCGCTCTATCCATGCTGTCCTCCCGGCCCCACTCCTCCGCAGCACCCGCACCCGGCCGGGCCCGCTGGAGACGCCGCACACGGAAATTGGTGGACGGACCCTAAAAAAATGCACCCCTGTGGTTGACAAGCATGCGCTGCGTCCAATAAGAATCGAGAACCCCGCCTCGGAGGTCCAATAGCACGGTGGGGCGGGCGGAAGCGGCTGCGCGCCGGGAGCCTTGGTAACGCGCGGGCCGCGTGTGGCGAGCGCGGGGTTTGGGGATCGTTCTGCCCCGTCATGAAGATCGAGGAGGTGAAGAGCACC
>NW_010104011.1:0-9061 GCF_000699245.1 Pterocles gutturalis | reverse complement strand
GGGTGCATCCCATCAGGACCCATGGATTTATGGATGTCTAGATTACTTAACCGGTCCTTAACCCAGTCTTCATCTACCAAGGCAAACTCTTCCTTTATCCTGACTTCCTCTGGGGCTTCAGGGGTACGGGGCTCCTCAGGAAAGCCTCCGGCAGTATAGACAGAGACAAAGAAGGCATTCAGTAACTCTGCCTTCTCTGTATCTTCTGTCACCAGAGCACCCACCTCATTGATCAGTGGGCCTACATTGCCTCTGGTGTTAGCCTTATCTGCAGTGTATTTGAAGAAGCCCTTTCTATTATCCTTGACCCCTCTAGCAAGGTTTAATTCTAAAGAGGCCTTAGCTTTCCTAGTTGCCTCCCTACACCCTCTGACAACATTCTTATATTCCTCACAAGTGGCCAGTCCCTCCTTCCATGATCTGTAGACTCTCCTCTCTTTTCACAACTGCAAGATGAATATCTTTATTTTAAGCAGCCACACAGAAAACTGCCGTTATTGACTTGACACTAATGTATTTATCCTGTTATAAATGTGGCTATTACAGCCTTTAGAAATATGGCCATAAAACTTATTACAGCAAATGGAATTATTGCTTCTAAGGCAGATAGCTCTGAAGTTCAAGATTTGTAGAAGGAAAAATGCCTAGGCTGACTTAGCTGCTTTAAATTACCAAAAGGTTTCAGAATTATAATGGTTTATAAAAAAAATTCTCTATGGCTTTCTGTGTTAGTGTAGGGTGGTTTGTTTACACTTTCTCTTTTTGAGGAAGACATGGGGCAGCCAAAATCCAAAGCCAATACTTTAGATAAAATGAAAGATACTAACTAGAAACAGTGCTTACAAGTCTCCTAGCTTTCAAGTTTTCTGAAAGCTTGGGTGCTTGGATTTAGCCTTTAAATCTGTTGTGTTCTTTTGGGAACACCTGGATTTTATTATTTTATTCATTTTTTTCTGGTGGTTGTTAGTGATATATGACGAAAAGAACAAATTTTGTTAGTCTCCTGCACACTGTATAGAACTTTAGACTCACTAGTACACTATTAGTGGTGTTTTCTGGTTTTTCTATATTGACATACTCCATCATGCTTTTTTTAAGATAAGTAAGCTGAAGCAAACTGATACTACTTAAGTAAACAGGAATATGAGAACATAACCATATCTTTAATGAAAAAAAAAATTAAAAAAATAAATCTGTCTTGTATCCCTTTTGTTGAAAGTCAGAATTAACTACTGTCCAAACTGTGGATTTTTTTTGAACGAAAGTGTCTTTTTGGACTCCACTTAGAGGAGAACATGAAAAATGTTTTATCTGGCAGGGGCAAATCAACAGCACCAAGGAGAGAACACCTGTCTTCCCCTTTTGCCCTGAAACGCTGGACAGTTTCTGAAATCTGTTGGGAGCAGTAATACTGAGGGGACACACTAAGCATCTGTCATGACACAGGAGCTATTTTGCCTCCCTGAGCTGAGGCATAGAGTGCTCTGTATGCCACATGCACCTTTTCCACCTTTCCTGTATCTGCTTTCTTTTGACTGCTCTTAAAGACATATATTACACTCGGCATGGCAAAAGCAATTAAATGCTTGGTATTCCCTTTGCCTCAGGTTTGGCACCTTGGTGCCATGGGTTTGATTTGCACCCCACCTCTGCTCATCTGTCTTCCAAGGATATTCTCAGTAGTTTAAAATTCAATCCATCTTGAATTATTCATGCTTAGTGCATTGGTGACTGCTATATAATTCAGAGGTCTAGTCAAACAATATTGTCTTAGAGCAGCAGGGAAAGGAGGTCAGGCTTGCATACAACTCCATGTGCTCAGTACTCCTTAGAGCACAGGGAGAGCATACACCTTACAACAGTACAACATGGGCTACTGTTTGCACCCAGAGAGTAGTCTATCTCCTTACCCTTCTCCTGAAAGATTTCTTGGTTTTCTGCTGTCATCAAGAAAATGCAGCTATGCACAGTGTCCAGAAAAGGTCAGTCTCACCCAAAAGGTATTGGACTGACAGCTTGTCTCTCCAAACTCCTTTTCAGCAAAAAATGAACAAATATATTCACCCAAGAGACAGAGTACAAGCAGCGGCACTGCAAATACCTCCCTTGTGACTTGTCCATTTGCCATTATACTAGTTTGCAGAAACTGTCTCCAGGGTTCAAAGAATAGCTCCAACTCCCAGCACATTAATCCTCTGATGAAATTAGAGTAACCATTACAGTTTAATGTGTAATTATCTAATTAAGCAGGCGCCTTTAGAGAAAAAGGCCCTTTCGGTTAGCTCAAATATGAAAATCTGATTAATACAAGTACTATGTGGTATCCCAGCCATTTTTCCTCAAATGATGATACTATTGTAGCAGATTTACAAGTCCTTCCAAAATGAGGTTTGTTGTAGAAATGGGAACATATATTTACCTACTGCTATAAAAAAACCCGTCTTACAAAAATCAGCATTTACACTTTCAAGGTTCATTTATTATAAAGGAATTCCTTGAAATATTGCTTCCAGTAAAAGAAGCAGGTTGTAAAATTCCTTCTAAAGGGCTCATTCTGACACAATACACAAAATAAATAGCAAAGATGTGGCCTGGAAGTGGAAAAGATACAGATTTCACTGATGAGGTCTATTGTCTGGTTACCATTTTACTGGGGGTAACTACAAGGCTCAAGAGGACAGCAAACAACTAAGCATCTTGTTAGAACAATGTAATAATCTTTTCTTCACCTTGTTAAGACTACAGCAGACAGATTATTGGTAATGTCATATTTGCCTACATCCCTACCACACTCCTTGTTGAAATCCATCCTACAAAATTTGTTTATTCTCTGATTTAAGACTTTAATTATCTAAGCTTTCTTAATGGTTTGCCTCAAAAATAGACATAGCTGACACTGGCTCCCCAGAAGAGCAAAGTTGTTATTTTAGCAGTGCCAACACTGCTCACTGTCTTAGGAAATGGAAGGTATTATTAGGTCATGAGGTCTCAAGAACAAGAACATGGGCCAGTTGCAACCTCAACATAAGCCCAAAGAATCATATGTCTGGAGATAGCGATGTTAGTAGTTTGCTGTTAGTAACAAGGCCCTTAATTTACTTGGTCTTCACCAAACATACCTTGTCCTCCTGTCTGCTCCTCCTCTCTTGGCGGTTGCTGAGCATTCTCTCCCTAGTACTCAGTCCTTTCATCCAGTTTTACAGGGTGCACTGACCATCAGAACACAGATCTCTGATCTCTCTATTGCCATGACAACAAACATTCTCAAGGCTTCCTTCCACCTTTGACTCGCTCCTGAGATATCTACTCTGCCAATGGCTTACTACCCTACAATTCCTTCTTTCTTCCTGCCTGCATTTTCAAAGTTGTTCTGCAGAAATTGTGACACCAGGATGATTTCTCCCACTAAATTTTTTCTCTTTGTTTGGTCTTATGCCATCCTGTCATTTAAAGAACTTGAGCAGTCCCACTCAAACTGAATCTACAGTTTCAGTAGAAGACATGTTCTCCCATCTAAACTCTCTCTCAGTAATGGTACTTTTCTCTCTGCCACAAATCTCTTAAATTTCTTTCAAAAGAAATACGATCAAATGAATCTAAGCTGCCTTTCTCATTGCTCTTTCCTTCTCCCAGAAAAGCAATCTTTTTCATTTATTTTATCTTTTCTTCTAATTCCCTACCTTCCAGGTTTCCTTATCCTCATAGGCTGTTTCTTAGTTTTCCCTCATACATCACTATCTTTGGGTGCTTCACTCTAATTCTAAACAGAAATATAAAAAAACCAAACCCTTCAGGCAATGAAGGGTCACCTCCTGATTTCTGTTATATTTCATCCATGTATTCCAAATCCAAAAGAATGTAATGTCTCAGGTTATGAGATAAAATAAGCCATATATAACATAACCACTACCTATATACACTCTTCTGCCAAGGACAGTGTCTCATCATAAAGGAGTAATAAGGTTAGATAAGGTGTGACATATATTTGTTTCCATGGGTTTGAAGGACCCGTGAATTAAACGACAGTTCAATTTTACCCACTCCTGTATGTGATTTAGAACTCCTAGAGGCACATCTGTTCCATATTAGCTAGAGAGGTCAACTTCTCCAGCTTAGCAGTTTTATCACCTTGAGCGTTATTTCCATTCTGTAATTCCATAATCACAGAATAGATGTTACCAATTCTTTTGATAAAATCTCTAGTTAACACAATGCAAAGTGATGTGATGTATACCTAGTATAGTACATGCAAAGAAATCATACTAACAAAATATAAAGTACCATTTGGCTGAACACAACAAATAGGCTCCTGGCTTTCAGCTCGAAAATTAAAAAACAGACGATCAAAGTCCCATGTCTGTCCTTTTAAGTAGAGCGTATCATTTTTTTAGAAACTGTAGGTGACACCTTTAAGAGATTTTAGCTCTGTTGATTTCATCTGCAAGTTGACCATAGTAAATCAAATAAAATCAAGATTGGTCCAACTCCTCAAGTTGGTTACTTCAATATTAATGCAATCAGCAGTAATGATTAATTAAAAAAATCTCTTGACTTAAATAAACAGAGCTATTTCCACAGCCTTTTCTGTGTTATCAAAGTCTCTAAGTTAAGACCAGAGATAGGGAAGAGAAAATTATTTGTTATCAAGCAACAATTTGTGATGGTGTATTGCATTTTAAAGGTAGTAAGATAGGGACATACTCTCCTCATTGAGGAAAAGCAGTATCTAAACTCACTTATTTGCAGGAAGATGTTGCACAGCACTGGAAGCTGAATCTCTATCCACCAAGTCCCAGTTCGGTGTTTTCTCTATACATTGTCTTAATTATATTTTCTCTTCCTTTTGGCATTAAAGTGTTTTTGAAGCAGCATTAGCAGCATATCCTTGTCTTACCAAGAGAAGTCATAAGGACTAGAGAAAAATTAACCAACACTGCTTCAATGAAAAACATAGATCCATAATACTAATGTATTTCATTGATTTATTCAGGTTTCATCAAATATTTCACATCGAAAATTACTTTTTCCAAACTAAACCAGACTAGTTTAACATTTTCAAGACACTTCAATTTTTTATAGTTATGCTATATTATACGTGAACTGGCTACTCCTTCCATAAATGTAACCAAAAAAAAAGTCAAGTTGCTTTTAATTTCATCTGATAAAACATTGAAAATGCTTTGATATGGCTTACATGCATTTTAAGGTACAAAACTCTGTTTAGATTCCTGAGGAATGTTTCTCCCCAGCACAATGCATTTCCAATCTGTAACAGGCATATTTCTTTATTAACCAAACTTTTTCACTTCTCATTTTTCCTACAGCAATTCCATTTAGCCATGTTTTCTCTCACATGCTTTACTCCCTGCCTAAGGCACTTACACTATTGGTATCTTTTTCTAATACCATAAAAGCAGTGACTAGGCATTTGTTCAGCTAAATGAACAGCTAAATTCAGTGAAAATCTTTGATGTCAGGCTTAGACATCCCAACTAGTTGGATCCAAATAATGGTATCATCTTACCCCAGAGGACAGACAGAACAAATCTTTACATTGCATATATTTTAAAGAAAGAGACATATTATCTTCATTGAGGAAATGTAATATTTAAACTCACTTACTTGCATTAAGTTGTTGCAGTGCACCGGAAGCTGGAACTGTATCCCAGTTCAGTGATTTCTCTTTATATTGTCTTGATTGTACTTTCTCTTCCTGAAAGCATCCTTTGCCATTTAAAACCTGTAATGAGTTAAGTCCTCTGTATTATATAAAATGTATAGTGCCCCTTCTTTGTTTTCACCAAAATAATGCACTTATAGGAATATTTGTAGATAGTGGAGGTTGCTCTTATTAAAGTCCCATCACCTACATTAGAAGCTTTTACTGCAAATCTGGAGCCTGAAATATTTTATCATAAAAGAGGATTTCACTTGAGCTTTGGGCTCAGTTCACATTGGTGATTTTTTCTGTGATTCATAAAAACACAACAGGCTGAAATATTCAATTTTTTTACCATCACCATTTAATCTCTGGTGATATTTTGGCGTGGCACTTAAACACTTGTCTCCCAGAATGATTGAGGTCAAGTTCCAAGATATAAAGGCTCCTTTTACCTGAAGCTTACCACTATGCAGAGATGGGCACTGACAGAGTAACATTCAAAGGCCCACCCAAATAAGAAACAAAGTTTGTGTTAGAATAAAATATAATTGTTCATCTGATCAAATGTCCAAAATGCCCCAATCATAACACTGGATTCAGCTCTATTACTTACATTACTGTAGCTTTAGAGTGAAGCAGCAGTTCAGGAATGCAGCAATTCCCAATCAAAATTATTTTTTTGACTCCCTAATCTAAGATGACCTACCTGAATGCTGATCATCAAATTTCCTGTTATAGGTGAAGAAAACAGCACAGAGGGGAACATTCCACCCTGAGAATGGAAATTATGGGTATCTTACACACACTGTAGGATAAGCTTTACCTCCTGTTCCACTTTGCTACTAGAGATAGGTTTTACTCTCTACCTGGTGTGAAATTCAGACACCCACATTTACTGAAAGTATCCATAGAAATTACTAGTCTCATGGCATCGGAATTTCTTTACACTCTGACACAGAATAGTAGAGGGCTTTGCGAGTCCAGGCATTTGGAAAATAGTATAGCTTAAGAAATTATTAAAATAGTATCTTGATATCTACTTGTTTTGGACTAGTTATCTTACACACAGCCAGTGAATTGCTTAACTTTCCAATAAATGTAGTAATTTAATTAAGGAATAATGATCAGAGAGATGGAACACCTCCCCGACAAGGAAAGGCTGAGAGTTGGGGTTGCTCAGACTGGACAAGGGAAGGGTCTGGGGAGACCTTATTGTGGCCTTTTAATACCTAAGTGGACTTTTAAGAAAGATGGGATCAAACATTTTAGTGGGGCCTGTTGCAATAGGACAAGGGCTAATGGTTTTAAACTAAAAGAGAGTAGATTTAGACTACTTATAAGGAAGAAATTTTTTACAATGGACATGGTGAAAAACTGGAACAGGTTGCCCAGAGAGGTAGTAGGTGCCTCATTCCTGGAAACATTCAAGGTGAGGCTGGACGGGGCTCTGAGCAACCTGATATAGTTGAAGATGCCTCTGCTCACTGCGGGAGAGGTTGGTTTAGGGGACCTTTAAAGGTCTCTTACAACCCAAACCATTCTATGATTCTATGATTATATTTAGTGATGATATTTTTTTTGTTAATATACCAATTAGGACTATCTACTATGCATACAAGCTTTCTGTACATGTGGAAATGGATAGACATAAATTTTACTTATATTAATTTTGACTGAGTCTGAGTTTATCTTCATTCTAAAGAGACAATATGGAAAATAAAGGAAGAAGATTAATATCTACATTTCCAGCTAAGTGAAGATTTAGAGACCTCAGTTTTTATTTAAATCTTCTGACAGAAATTCTTTTATCTTCAACACAAACTTCCTTTGACATACTTTCCCTGGTTAAATTTCGATTTAGAATATGATCTGAAAAGCCTTTTCCCTTCATAAGAAAGCATAAATTATATGTATTTCTTTGCTAGTGTTGGGTTCATGATGGCTGTAGGAGTAAGACGAGGGTCCTCTACCAGGGCAAAAACAGCACAAAAACCCAGTCAACATAGGGGCTCTTAACCAGTTTTCTCATAGATACAGGGAGGAATGAATGCTTAATGCAATGCTGATATATTACTCAATGTTGCATGCTAATGTAATGGTTGCATACCAAGGTTAATAAATATTGTTTAAGAGTTGGAACCTGTCAAAAATAACACTTAAACAATTGATATGAGGACTTTAAGAACAAATAAAAAATCTCTGTGTGCATCTACTTCATATATAAATATGTAAGAATTCTAAATATATTTAGTGTATGTATATAAAAAGCAATCCCACGAATGGGTTTACCTTTACCCCTTTAATTCTCTCCCCTGTCCTCGGGTGTGGGGGGGATTGGGTGAGTGGGTGTGTGGTTTGGCCCCTAGCCAAGGGCAAACCCATCACAGTGACAAAATGTACAATGCAGCATAGAAGAACTGTCAGAGATTTCCATGTTGAAGAACTGTGGAATTCTAATTCTAGACACTGAATTTTTACTGTATCTTATCATTTAGATAGAAAATTTGTGCCTTTGTTTCTTTTTCAGTCTTTTAAAATCCACTTTATTGACCTCTGGCAACGTGACAAATACTACGGAAATCTAGTTGAACATATATTTCAACTGTTCCTTAAAAAAAAAAAAAGAAAAAGAAAAAGATGACTGACAAGTCACTTTTTGGTAGATCCCATAACACAGATGATAAATTTAAAACTTTGAATAACACACCTTTAAAGAATTTGAATGACCCTATATTCATTTCACTTTCTTTTTTTGCTTTTAGTGAGTGTTCCTGTTGTGATGGAACAGTGTAAATTTATACAAACAGAATTTTAGTTAATATGCATCAAGATTTCTTTAAGTTAAATTTAACACTAAAGAATATTACTTAGTTCTTCCATGACGTTTATTGTTTGATATCAAAATACTAAAAATATGCCATTATACTAATTTTCCTCATCCTATTAATGAAGAAAATACCTTAAAATCATGGATAATTCCATGAAAGATGATATGAGTGGGTTTAAGATAATGAGATATTTTGAGAAAAGAGATCACAAACAATATGTCATTGCACAGTTTTGGGAATTTGGGAATGCTCAGAGAATTAAGTTAAAAGACTTCACTGATAGTTTACAAATTTAAAACAAGATAAAAAACGTGTGAATAATCATAGAAAGTTTTCATTCGGTTTGGCAAGATCTAGTAACAATGAAGAAAAAATTACATTCTCAAATCAATATTTAGGCAACCACTTAAAAGCTCCTTTTTATGGTCTTGACATTGAATAATGTTGAAAAAAGAGTCAAGATCAAGGTTGAAATCCTTCCCACTTCTAAATAGTAAAAGTCTATATCGTATTTCCAGAGATACATAAAAGATGTAAACTATTTTTGGATATACTATTTTTCAAGGGACAG
>NW_010104010.1:14287-21375 GCF_000699245.1 Pterocles gutturalis | reverse complement strand
TCTGTGATTCTGTGTGATTCTGTGAATGTGTCATTTGATCCATACTGCTGGAGTCCATGTTTCATGTATCTTCAAGCCTATAGCATACTCAGTTATTCTGAGTTTTACCCGTGATGCACTTGAGATATTCTTGTCTTGTCAGGTTCTGTTGAATTTTACAACTGCTGCTATCACAAAAGCAATTTTACTTTTGATTTCTGCTTCAGACTTTCTTGTCTCCTTTGTGATGCTAATTCTGAGACACCTGAATGAATCCACTCATTCAAGTTTCTCAGCTTTGTAAATTTCTTGTTGTGTATGAGAATTTTTCATTGTCCTCTATTCGTTTTTCTCCTCTTGTTTGATCACCAGTCCACAGGTTGTAGCTTTGTTGTTAAATCTGCTAGCTATAGTCCTTTTTCTTCCAATCCAGTTAATACAATCTACAAAGTAAAGATTATAGATCTTTTACCACTACTTGATAACTCTGTCCTACTAGAATTTTCAAGCACTTTGGACTTACTATGTTCAAGGAAAATACGAATAGAGATGCTGCTAAGAGAAATCAGTCTTTCAGTCAATTTCTGTACAGAATCATTTACTTAAGGTGTACCCTGTGAAGATTATACTTTTCAAATTGCTTCTAAAGCTTGTAATTCAAGTTCTAATGCAACCTGAATTTGCAGTTTTTTAGGAGGGAAACCTTGTGCATTTGCCTGTGAAGTTGAAGAAACTTTCTAACTTTTCTACTGATGGAACACTACTTTACATAAAATTTTCTAATTTTGCCTTTTCTATTAATTTATTTTTGAGTCCTGAAGTATTTAATGGAGCTATACTCCTACGCTTACTACAAGGAATTTAGTGTCTCAGGATATGCTGTGTGTCAGTGCTCCCTTGTGCCCTGATTCATCGTTTGGTGGAATCTATATTTGTATTTATGGAGCAGGTTCTGAGATCCATGTCTGCTCTGGGAGCAGGAAAGTACTCTAATGAGCAGGTTGCAGCCTGTTCTGTGACAAGGAATACATTGGTAATAAACCTACCTCACTAATCAAAGTTTTCACAGGAGAGAAACAGAGTTGTCACCTCAAAATAGTCCATAGTTCTGTGGTTAGGGCAAACTTGTGATGGTAGGTAAAGGATGTGGTTTCTAGTCACCTGAGACAAAAATATTATAAACCTGGATCTCCCAAATCCCAAAAGACTGTTCTAACTTGGGGGCATTTATTGAGTAAATAAAGGAGGCAAGAAAAGGGGGCAGTGATGCTATTTACTTTTTCTTCTTTCTTGCAAGGACTGACTTGATTTAATCTCATAATCTCAAGAGATAGTTCACAGCTGTGGTTCTTGGAAAGTGATAGACATCTAGCTTTATCCAGATGCTGAGTGTATAGAAAGTTTGCAAACATGCTACATAGTGGAGTTCAAGCAGAGCTGGTACACAGTGATTCAGAGATGCTTGGATGTTCAAAGTGAGATATTTGCTTTAATATAGAACTGCAACCAAACTAATAAGCCTTGCCTGTCAGCCACCTATCCTGCCCAGTGAGGTGTACACACACCTACAGTGCATCCTAACGTGACCTAAAATATGTGCATTAGCCTAGTATTCTTCACACTATTACAGTTCTGAGTCTGGACCTGAGTGCCCTGTTGCCCAGATCCTAGTATTTGCCATGTCCTTTAAGGACTGTACAGCAAGGCAAATTCTGTCCTGGCTTTGGAGACCATGTAAATATACTCAAATTGAGTAGTCCACCCCTCCTCCCCCCTTCAGTTTCATATAGGCTTATTTTAAATTTCCTCAGATTTCATACAGCTGCTACACAGATTAAACATTGAACAGTCTTTCTCAGTATCAGTCACGCTTAGCTCCTACTTCACAAGTTGTCATATGCATGACCATGCAGTGAAAAACTCACACCTTTTAAAATTATTTATTATTAGTAAATAGCTGAGAATTTGCATACCTGTGGCTTGCAAAAAAAAAATAATTGAGAATTAACAATTTATTTGGCTGCCAACACTCAGCAGGGAGTTGGTAGTAATCATTAAAAAGTCAGTGCACTGAAGTTCAGTGCAGTCCTCCAAATCTCACTCCAAATTCTTACCTGAGTTCTCTTTCTCTAAAATTTACTTATTGCATACCAGTCTTAATGCATGTTTAATAATCATTAACTTCCTGATTTTAATCAGTGATCTATTAGTTGACACACCTGAAGCAGATGATGGTAAAAACAGAAAGGACTGGATTCACCAAGGTAAATGTTTGTGCCCTGGGCTCCATTCATAGTCAGCAGAGATTTAGTCAATCAAGTGTGCAGAGTTAAAGGTGCAATTTGTTTCATCCTAAAGCAGCTGCCCAAGAGAAGGGAAATGAATCAAAAACTCAAAAGTGCCCATTACTGTCCACTGACTTGAAAGGGAGCCAAGGGGGACTAGCTTCCATGTAAGCAGCCAGACATCAAACATTAGATTTGAGCCCCATCGCCCTCAATTGATGGTATTTAACAGGGGTGTAAAAGTACCTGTGAATTTGTTACATGTATGCCTATTCTGTTTGAAGGCTGGGTGCCTGGGTTTGTAATCCCAGTTTGGACAGAAAGGGTTTGCTCCAGAAGACTGGGTATCACATATGCAATGTAAACTGCTCAACTTCAGGCACACAATTATGTTTCTTTCTGCTCTAGATCCAGATGGTCAGCACCAGTTTGGGAAGAAGAGGTAAAGAAGGGGACAAGGTAGAAAAGAGGAGGATTATTCCATGTAGTTAGTCATATCTGAGTTGTAGATATGAGATTTCACTAACACCTTATAACTAAGCTTTCTTAGCTAATGTTATTTAAGCTTTCTTAGCTAATGTTATTTAACATTATGGCTGCTGTGAATCTAGTGCTGGAGTTTTTAAATATCTAGTGCTTCTCTTAACATGAAAAGGAGTTTAAAGTTATAAAATTATGATTTTTCTCTTTGTGTCTGCATTCCTAAAACTTGAGTTTAGTTTCATATTGAACTTTCTGTATCTACTTCAAGTTCCTCATGACAAACTTGAAAACTTGTAAAACATGCTTTCTGGGTGGAAAACATTTACCTCGCTTCATCAGAAAAGGAAAGAAAAGAAAGAAACGTTAGTGTAGAAATGTAGTTTATATTAAACCCTTTGCCCCTTTTGGTGGTCTTATGTAATCTGAAATTTACTTCCTTTTCCTGTCTGTATTACATAAGAGAGAGAAAGTGAAAAAACACCTCAGGACCCTTGATTTTGTGAAGCTAAGAAATAATGACAAGAGATGTGGATTTTTGTTTGTTTTTGGTGTGAATTGGCACAGGCATGAAGTTAAAAATGCAGAGGTTAATTGAAAAATGTGATAAACAAAGCCCCTTGAAGGTTTCAGAATAATTTTGCCTGGCAGCTCTGACAACCTACTACCATGAAGCACTAAACTCACTCCGAACTGCTGAAGATTAAAAAAAAAAAAAAGAAAAGAAATAAAAAACCTTAAAGTTAATTGTCTTTCTGTTCCTTCCACCTCATTTCAGCCCAATTATAACTAGGAAGTCATTCTGCCTGATTTGCATGAAAGCACCTCTATGGAAAAATAGATTAGATAGTGAATTTGATATTTTTTTTTTTCCCACAATTTAATATGGACATATTTAAAATTAAAAGAAACCCAGCAGAGGAAATTGCTATGGAAAACTCATGGATAAAGATCTTGATATTTTCTTCAATTGTTTTGCCGCCAGATAAATTCTAAAGATTTAATGTTAGGCAGCAACAGTTTTTCAGTAGACATTCTTTAATCACAGGAAAGAAAATGTTGAAATACCTTCTGGAACTTCATCATCTCTAGCTAACACCCCGCAATTATTAAGGCAGAAAATGTTCTGTGGGCTATGATAAACTTAGCTCTTCTCCTGCACTTGTATGTTTTTCATAATAGCTTCCAAAAAAGCTGCATAAATCCCCACTTATGCTGTGTTTTGAAAATAAGTCCAATGCATGATCCTATTGTGTATGCAGTTTAATGGTGTAAAAGAACTCAAAAGACTGGCTGTTACATTCATATGCAGTACCATGTTTCCACTCAGCATTTCAATTCGCATTTTAATAAACACATTAAGGGGGCTCACTTGTTGGACCGATGTTACATCTAATTTATTATTGAGATGGTGAAGAAAAACAGTGTGTTTTGCTCTAAATTGTCAGTCAGTGTATGACCTCAGTCTGCCTCTTCTCAGTGCCATTTATATTAATAGGTATGATTACCCATGCAGGCCTTATTTTCAATGTACTGTGTTTATAGTCCCCATTTGTACATCTTGCTGGAGCTAACGTGTTCATAACGATGTGGAACAGCTGGCCGCAAACTGTTGTTTCTCATTAAAAAGACATGTTTCCTGAGCTTTTGAGGATTCTTTATACCAAACAGCACGTATTATTGACATTTTGCCCTTTTCATTTTCATTTAGCTCTTCACTGCAGTGGGTTACCGAGGGTTTAGGATTCTAAAAGAAAATCTGAAGGGCTTTTGAGAGGTAGAACCAAGGAGAAAGCTACTTCAGGTGATTCAAAATCCCAGGGCACCCTTTGCTAGAAAAGTGTGGGAGCTATTACTGTCCTGGACAGGTTCCAGCTTGTATAGCTGCATTGTAGGCTATTTAGTCATGTGTTTTCAATGAGGTAATCTGCCCTTGAAAGGCTGCTGGGCTACGCTATTGAACCTATAATGACCACCACATTCTGCTCCAGGAAAGGCTTCATCCCAGAGGTGAATGGAGTTATTCTTTCACAGTGATTTCAACTAGGACAAGATAAATAATGAGTACTGTACTAATTACACCAGAAGCTTGGTTTCCTTTCATATTGCTCAGCAATCGTAGGAGGTCCACCTGAATAATCACTAGTTTTGTTTTGACTCACCAAGGGCAAATCCTGCCTGAAAAACCTGGTGGCCTTTTATGACGGAGTTACGACATCAGTGGATAAAGGAAGAGCAACTGACATTATCTACCTGGACTTCTGCAATGTGTTTGACACTGTCCCACATAACATCCTGGTGGCTAAATTGGAAAAATATGGATTTGATGGATGGACCACCCGCTGGATAAGGAATTGGTTGGGTGGTTGCACTCAGGGAGTTGTGAATGGAGACTGGTGACGAGTGTGGTGGTGTGACGTGTGGTGGTCGCACTCAATGTCAGAATGGAGAGCAGTGACAAGTGGCATTCCTCAGGGATTGGTACTGGGACCTGTGCTATTTAACATCTTTGTTGGCGACAGGGACAATTGGATCAAATGCACCCTCAGCCAGTTTGCAGGAAACACCAAACCGTGTGGTACAGTCAATGTGCTAGAGGGAAGGGATGCCATCCAGAGTGACCTGGACAGGCTTGAGAGGTGGGCCCATGCCAACCTCATGAAGTTCAACAAGGCCAAGTGCAAGGTCCTGCACCTGGGTTGGGGCAATCCCAAGCACAGATACAGGCTGGGCAGAGAATGGCTTGAGTGCAGCCTTGAGGAGAAGGATTTGGGGGTGTTGGTAGATGAAAAACTGAACATGACCTGGCAGTGTGCACTTGCAGCCTAGAAGGCCAACCAGATCCTGGGCTGCATCAAGAGAAGCATGGCCAGCAGGTTGAGGGAGGTGATTCTTCCCCTCTGCTCTGCTCTCGTGAGACCCCATCTGGAGTACTGCATCCAGGTCTGGGGCCCTGAAAGCAAGAAGGATGTCAAGCTGTTGGAGAGAGTCCAGACGAGAGACACGAAGATGATCAGAGGGCTGGAGCACCTTCTGTACGAGGACAGGCTGAGAGAGTTGGGTTTGTTCAGACTGGAGAAGAGAAGGCTCCAGGGGAACCTGATAGCAGCCTTCCAGTACCTGAAGGGGGCTACAGAAGAGCTGGGGAGGGACTTTTAAAAGGGCATGCAGTGACAGGATAAGGCATAATGGATTTAAACTGGAAAAGGGCAGATTTAGACTAGATATTACAAAGAAATTCCTTACTGTGAGCGTGGTGAGACACTGGAACAGGTTGCCCAGGGAAGTTGTGGATGTCCCCTCCCTGGAAATGGGGAGGCACTCTTTATCAGGGAGTGTAGTGACAGGACAAGGGGTAATGGTTGTAAGTTGCAAGAGGGTAGATTTAGACTTAGACATTAGGAAGACATTTTTCACTGTGAGGGTGGTGAGACACTGGAACAGGTTGCCCAGGGAAGCTGTGGATGCCCCATCCCTGGAGGTGTTCAAGGCCAGGCTGGATGAGGCTTTGAGCAACCTGGTCTAGTGGGAGGTGTCCCTGCCCATGGCAAGGGGATTGGAACTAGCTGATCTCTAAGGTCCCTTCCAACCCAAACCATTCTATGGTTCTATGATTTTATGATTCTGTGAGAGGTTCAAAAATTTTATGCTGTGATGTAATAGTTGTTATGCTCATCTACTTATTCTAATATTGTCTGCTTTTAGTATTTTCTTACTTTAAAAAGAAGCAGATCTAAACCTGAAAACATCTTCTGTGATTTCAAGGGGTAAACATCATGGTATTAATGTGAATGAGGGCTTGTGAAGTTTCCATTCAGCAGCTTATTTGGAATCAATGGCCAGTTAGCAGAGCTTATGGTGCTCTACCGAAAGACTAACTGAAGTCTGCTATAAAATCAGAAATCTTCAGCTGTCTCCTCCTGTGCTGTGAACTATGTGCCTCTTGTACATTTTGATGGTGATTATTTAATATTGGTTTATTTAATATGAATGGGAAGAAACAATCCAATGTATACAGAATTATTCTATTCTAATTTAGGAGCAAGGACTTTAATATTAAGCTAAAAATAGGAAAGAAAGGAAGACAATATTTTAGCATAAAGTCCAAAATATGGTGATGGTGAACTCCAAAATGTTGTGGTGAAATCCATAATGCGTGTTTCCTTTATTCCATACTTACACACAAAGAAAAGCTCTCTCAGACTCTCCTCAAGCTTGTGACCATTTGAATGGTTATAAGTCTCTGTGAAAGGAGCTAAGGCTCTATGCGGAGAGTCAATCATCATGGAGCATTGGGTGCACCATATAGAAATACATACTTATGTGACTAAGTTGTAGTGAAAT
>NW_010104010.1:0-14256 GCF_000699245.1 Pterocles gutturalis | reverse complement strand
AGTAGTATTTTGAGTAGGGAAATACATATTTTCCAAGTAGAAATTTTAGAGCTGGAATTAAAAAAACATACACTTGAAATATATTTCTAGCTGTATTAAACTAGACATTTTGCATAAATGGTAGCTATGCATGGGATCAAACCATGCTGTGTGCTGAGTGCATTTTGGAATAGGTAAAGGTTAACCAGCATACGTTAACCAGCATACCAGAGAGAAAATTTCCATATCCCTGTATAACTTACATGGGACTTGGTCACAGTGCAGTGCTTGCAAATTGAAGCCATTGTCTTATGCAAGTATTATGAATGGCACCATCTACCCCAAAGAAAATGCACGCTGATTCTTTTGCCATGAGGTAACCTCATATCCAGTGGGGAGAAAAGTGGTATTGTAGTTTATGCAATCTGCTGTCAGAGAATTTAGAACTAAAAAGAAGAAACCCTGCATTTGATGTGTTCTTTCTTTCCCTTATATTGCCTCCCTCACCTTATCTGAGATTAAGATCTGGAGTAGAGAGTCAGGGCTATTTCTGCTCAGAAAACTCAATCTGTGCCTTGACCTGTAAGAAGTTATTTAGTTTGTATTTACAAAAGGTTATGAATCATAAAAAAAATATTAACGTTCAGTGCTTTCTTATGTGATCTTTACAGTTCGTGGGGGGATTGGCCCCCACAAGCAGGAAACCAACCACCCCCAGCTTCCCAACCCCATCACAGCAGGGGAGAAAAAAGAAAAAGGAAGGAGAGAGCAGTAGGAGGTGCTCCCTGCTGATCCCAGAAGGGACTGCAGTCTGTGGACAACCTGTGCAGAAGCAGCTGCTTCTCTGGATGGACTGTGGCTTGTGGATAGCACTCACCAGAGCAGCAGAACAGAGGAAATGAGTACAAAGGAGCAGTGGAAGAAAAGAGTGAGAAACAAGGAGAGGCTGAAAGAAACTACTACACCCTCACCCCAACCTCCTACACTGCTTGTTGCCTCACCAAAGGGACTGAGTGTAGCCTGCATCAATAACAAGGTGGGAGGACATGAGCAAGTGGAGAAGGAGAGGAGGTGTATGTAGTGAAGCCGAGCCTGGGAAAGAGGGAGGAAAGGTGTTTTCCCCAAGTGTTTAAATGTTTGGTGTCTTTGTTTCCCAATAGTCATGTCAGTAATTAAATATTTTAAAATAAGTTAAATTCTCCAAGACTGTTTTGCCTGTGACAGTACTTGGTGAGTGATTTCCCTGTCTTTTTTTCAACCCAGGAGTTTTGTCTCTTGTTCTACATATTTTCTCCCCTGCCCTTCTTGGGGAGGGAAGTGAGTGAGCAGCTGTGTGGGTGCTTGACGGCTAGCTGGGACCAATTCACCATAATAGTTCCAGAATCCAGAATTAGATTATGTTTGGTTGTAGTTGTATGTGTTAACAGACAGTATGGCAAATCTTTTGCTCTTCATTTTTACTTGTTTGAAGTAAATGGAAAGGTTCATTTTTGTCATTAAAACATTGTAAGTTCTCTATACATACTTGGCTCTTAATACACTACAGCTATAACCGGAAAGGGAGGCATTTTTTTCAGGTAGATTAATTAAGCTATGTTAGTTCTGTGGCTATGAGAGGACTGTAGTCATTCAGGAGAGATAAGATTTAGGCCTAAAACTCTAAAATATACTATATCACATAATCCTGAAATGGAATCCAGCTCCTAAAATATGTTTATATTATGTATTATCCTTCCTTTTGAAATCTTGACTATCTTTTTTTGCTGTGTTGCCTTCTGTTGCAAATTATTTATTTGCAGATTCAGTAACCCAGAACACCCAAGTCTGCTATTTTTCTCTGTAAACTAAAGAGTTTTGCCCTTGTTATACAAATCTGCAGGGAACCTTAAGAAACACTGTGCTTTTTTTCTGTGTGCATTGTTTTTAGTAGTAGCAGACTGAAAGCTCAGGGAGAGGAGATTTTTATGGAATCAGAATGTGATTTGCATGTTATGTAGGAAGTAGCTCTGCAATAAAATGTTTCAGTCATCTTTGTTTCCCTGACTTCACTTGTAATTTGGATTATCTAAATACAGATGGCTCAGACTTACTCACAAGAATTCTAAACAAATAATTCTCAAGACCATAGAAAAGTTTTTCTCTGTATTTAACTTCTTTAAATGTCTCTATTTTTTTCTATTTCTTATATTGTCCTTTTCCTTATGGTCTTACCATTCAAATCCCCCCTCATGACAGTGTAGCATTGTTGACATAATGATTATTGAATAGGATGGGAAGCAAAGAAATCCTGCCCAACAATCAATGGGTGTTAATGCTATATAGTCATTGTTAATTGCTACACATTAATTTTATACTCTTTTTGCTCATCCAATGTTCTGCCTTTAAGGCTGTTAACAATTTAAAAAAACCCAAAAATACAGTGACTGGAGACACGTTTAATTTCCTCTGTAGGCTGGCCTCTAGTGCTAGCCAAGATAGAACCAACTGGTGCAGAAGCAACATGTGACAAACTTTTCACAGTACTTGTCCCTGTATCTCAAGTGCTCAAATGTTTTTGGTGTTTTTCCTCACTGTGAACAGTAATGTGAAACAGTTATAACAATGTTATTTGTTGTAGGCCAAAATAGCAGCAAGACAAAATTGCCTCCAAGTGAGAGAAGTGATCTTTTGGGGGGTGAGCATTATATGGCAAAATGGACATAAATAGTTACAATAAAATATCCATATTTTAGCAGTCTATGATCCTATTTGCAAGACGAGCACTTTTTTAATATGCATTGACAGGAAAATAAGAACAGTAAGAACAGCGTGTAACACAGGCAAGTTAGAAATGTGTGCTTACAGTTAAATTCCAGGTATGCACACATAGAAGAATAAATGCCATGTACCACAGGGTTATATTTTTATCTTATTTACCGTGCCTTTTTTCATCAATAACATCTGGTGTTATAAATTCATTTAATTTTAAGCACGAGTCCCTTTTTCACTTTCAGAATTACTCCTGGACTCATTAAGCACATGTACTTGATTATGTATATATGTATTTAAGAATCACCATGAGGTGGCTGAATCTTAAAAGGGTCATTCAGGAAAAAACGCATTCACATTGGGTCTGATTGTGTCATAAATATATGCACCTTAAGAATGGATAGAGTACTGCCTGTACATCTCCATTTTACTTTCATGACTAATTAATGTTTCTGTTATAACATAAAGTTATCTTGTCAGAGAGATATAATTCTTGCTGGGGAGATGTCAAGAAGATGTCTGTGTTTGAAAGTTGGTCAAAGTGGAGGGGAAGGTGTTGGAGCTGAACAGAGGGTGGTTTTGATAGTTATGCCTTGCAAACTCAGTCCAGGGATTAAGACAATTTCTGTTACCACAGGCCAGAATGACAGTCAGTATGGTTATTTCAGCTAAAATGTCAGAATGATTTTTTTCATCTGGGTCACTGTCCTCAGAAAGCTATTTAATTGAACTGACAAGTTTTCAATATGTATTTTGGCAGTCGCACCAGAAGTTTGGGATTATTTTATGAATTTCCAGTTGGAGTCCTACAAATGGATAAATCAAAAAACAACTGCTAAAGAATGTTAATTTTCTGCTGCTCGGTTTGAGGAAACTATAATTTGGGAGCTATGTAAAATCTTGATTGTTTATTAATTTGGCATTCAAACTCCTGTAATCACCTTTTACAACAAAACTTTTTGTAGTGATTTTAATTTGTTTGCACAACTTGTCAGTTGTTCTTAAAACAAATACATTTTAGAAGATAAGGGGCATTATTTTCATGAGCAAGTCAAGTCATTAAATCAACATCAGGTTATGAAGGAAGCTGTGATGTTTGTGATGACATTTAAGTGAGAAAAAGTAATGACTGCAGTGACTGCATAAACAATTCATATTGTATCTACTGTACTTAGGAAGCCAATACAAATTTAATGTAGTCAGTGATAAAAATGCAAGCAAAAGCAAATAATAAAAAAACTCAGGTGTACTTCAACAGAAATAGAAAATGAATGCTGAGCAGAGATGTGTGAACTGTAAGACTCTAGTGCCCTATTCTGTAGAGATTAATATTCTTTTCTTTCAACACAGCTGTCTAAAATAACTCTAGACATTTTATATAGATGCCCTGGTGACAGATCTCTTCTTTAGAAATTTCCATGCAACAAGGAATTTGACAACTTTAAGGTGAAAGTGTGCAGATGAATTATTAGAAGAGTGGCCCAGGAGGCAGAATTTTTGAGTTTAATCTTTCTCTGCTACTGGTTTACTCTTTTCTTGGGAACTCATGATGGAATATAATCTAGGATATCAAGGTGTTGAATTTGTAAGCAGTACAGGCTATAAGCTCCTATTGACTTTAGTGAGCATTGGGTGCTTGAGTGATTGAGCCCAAGGATGTCTAGTAAAACACACTTGATTGGGAAAGGCAGGTTCTTAGAATATTGCTGGAAATACTAAGCATACATTGGATGGCAATACTGGAAAATTATCTTCCCTTTATGTCTATTCACCCAGCCACAAAACAGTTACATGGAGTCAGAACTCTTGAATGGTGATTACAATGCTCAAACTGACTTGTGCTCCGTCACTAGAGTGCAGTGGTGATTTCAGCTGACTTCTAACATAACCTAGAGGAAAAAAATGGCAACTGAGAAAATATCACTGCTGTAAAACTGTTGAGACGATACAACTGCTTGGGAAATTTCTGACAGTGTTTCCCATTGTTGGAAATGGCAATTTATTGAAAGTTATTGTTGGGGTGGTATTGGTGGTGGTATTTTTTTTGTATATTAACCTAACAGTTTCAAAGGAAGTTTCACTTAGGAGGTGCTCAGGCCAAAATGTGTTTTCTAGTCAAAAGTGCAGATATACTGAGCCTAAATACTTAAATGCTGTGATTAGATGTTGACAGACTAAATTCTACTCCTCCTTTTGTTGTATTTGAAACAGATAAATTTTGTAATTGGATCTCCCACAAAATGAATGATTGCCCTAATCATTTACATATATACTTTGTTACTCCTGCTGGAATTTTTTTGGTACATAATAATACATAGTATAATTCAAGTCTCTATTTTAATAGAATACAGTAACCATTGGGTTGAGATTCTCCTTCTCTTGAGTATTTAATGGTGTACATAAAGTAGATAAGTGACAAGGTGTAAGGCATTCTGCAGAATAGTTGAGTCATTGGACAACTCAGATTCAACTCTGCTCTAATGAATAGGAAAAATTCTATCATATCTCAAATGAATGCCTTAACAGCTGTCAAGGCAATATGATCTTGTTTCTGTTCTGAAAATGTTATTGCACTATGGTTCATGTGACAAAAATAATAACCCAAAATACACCTGAAGCTAGGAGAAAGACTTAGACCAAGTGGTAAAATCATCACATTTACTTCTTTTTATTTTGAAACTTACTTGTGAAGTTATTCTATTTTTCACAGCAACTTTGCTCAGTTTTTCTCACAACTAATTTCGGCTGTTGATCCTTTTTTAGAAGTCTTTCACTCTGGTCACCTCTTTTCCATCTTTGACAATTTGCAATTCAAGAAAAAACATCTCAAGGTGACCTACTCTACAGCAGCATACCCGTACAAGTGAAACTTTCACTAGTGGAATTTGTAACACCACTGCAGTCTCCCAGTGTAGATGTTCTGTGCAGCTGTAATGTGGGACTTCAGTTGCTGACTTAATACTAAGTGACATTGATATAATTATTCTATTGAAAATTCTCCAAATGCAGACATTTGTCAAATCAGTCAGTGGTTTTTGCAGGTTGAAAAGACACCTGGGGAAATGATGGCTTGAAAAGGAAAAGCAATCATTTTCCAAGTCTTAATGACTGTTCTGGTGGCCCAGATCAAGGTGACAAAGCAAATGTTTTGAGCACAGGCCTCTATCTAAAGTTAAAATCAAAATTAAGTGTTCTTGAAGCAATAATTTTTCAGTTAAGAGCCAGCTCGCTCTATAGTCTTTCAAGTTAAGATGAAGAGCTGGCTTTTTTTTTTTTTTTTTTTTTAAATAAAATCTGAATATTATGCCCACACTATCTGGAGCTCAAGGACTTGTCATTTGAAGTAGATTTGATTGATCTGCCCAAAACAAATACACTTTTCTGACAAAGTGCTAATAAACCCCTTCTGTCAGTCACAGAGTACTTCTTTCAAGATCTTACTCTGTGTTTTTTAAAGTGATGAAATTTATAGAGAACTGTTATAAGGTTCTAATTGAATTTCACAGAATTAGCCCTGGTGTGACCCAAGATGGGGGAAAATAAAATCCTCAAAGCTAGTCTCTGTGGAACCAATGATTAAAAACACTAAACGGAAAAGAGAGGCCCAGGCTAGAAATAATCAACGTGAGACTTAATGAAGATTTTTGAGATAAGTTAAAGTTGATAATGTCTACAAGATATAAGGTGAATGAAAAGATTCACAACAACAGAAAAGTGTTTATTAAAACACCATTTAAGTAACCTTGGGAAATAACAAAAACTGCCTTTAAGATTTTCTATTAAAGTAAAAACTGGGTAAATTAGATAATTTTGCCATCTGCCGCTTTAGCAGAACTTTTTGCTTAACTCTTATGTCAAGGTTTAGTTGACTTTGAAGAACTTTAACAATCATTATCATAAGGCTTTTTATGAAGTTGGTGGCTGAAGAACTACATAAATCCCATTTTTGATAACTTCAAACAGACCTACAGTGAGGTAACAAACTCTCCTGGTTGTGTCAGAGTATTTTATGAGCACCAGACTAGCTTTCTGATCAAGCTAGATAGAAGGTATGAAAGCTAACTTTGAAATTTCTTAGACTATATGTAGGCTTTTCCTAGTTTTTGGAGATCTATCGTTTCAGTTTCCAGTCTGTGATACGGCCCTTGCTATTCTGTAAGGCCATGCTGGAATAAGTTCTGAACATAGGATAACTTTGTCCTCTTCCTTCTTGCCTTTCCTGGGCATGTGAAGAGACAGTGCAGCTGACTGTGGAACCTCAAAGAGTTGGTGAGAGACAGAAGTTCTTTCCCACAACTAGTAAAGATATTACCTTTATATTGGAACTGGGAAGTATTTGCAAACAAGACTAAGTTGGTGCTGAAATCTGGAATGATTATTAGTTATTGGAACGATGATGGTGTCTGGGAGTCACAGCCTCCAGTGAGGTGTCAACTATACTGGGTGTTGCACAACGGGCAAACAGCCAAACCTCTGCATTTACTTGTGACTGGTACAAAACTCTTTAACTCCTCAGATGTAATTTCAATATACAAAATGCTTTATTCCCACTCGTCATTTTGGTTAACAAAGAGGACACAGTGGAAGGTATTTCTTTGTGCCTAGCACTAACTGAAATATGAGGTATTACAAAGAATTATCCGTCTGCAGATTTGAATAACGTGATTAGTGCAGACTGGGAAAACAGCCGAACAACAAGGTGAGAGGTTATGTGTGTTTGTTGCCGCTTTTTGCTAAAGTGACAGAAGCTGAGCTAGCTTTGAGGCAGAGCGGCAGGAACTAGAGTAGGTACAATTCTTATGAATGCACTTAAACAGCTTCCAGGCATGAGCTGGCTTGTGTCCTGTTAGTTCAGGGTAAGGCTAAAGCTGGTGCCACTGTGTGCCACTAAGTACACCTAACAAAGTCATTGCTTATTAGTTATCTTGTTATACATCAACTGTGTAAGACAATTATAATAAACAATTATCAACATAACCTTTCTATCAGCCTCTGGTCAACTGTACATTTTTGGTGCAGTCTTTACAACTGTCTTTCAGTCCTTGACTTAAGGGTTCAGCACCTGCAGTACTCTGTTTTTTTTTTTAACTCTACCTCTTAAATTATCTGGAAATTCACACTGGTGTTGGGATGGTGTCTGACTTTCTGAGCTACAAAGAGAGACATATGTTCTTTTAAGTCTGCAAGTTTTGCCTGGTGGTTTCTGACAGTAGATTGAGGAAGTTGGTTTTCATCTGCAACATCCTCACATTTCTTGGGCCATAAAATTGGGCTTGCTGATTTGAAAAACTGATTTTGGATTTTGTTCTCAAGATTGGCAAAGGAAATAGCTTATGTATGCTGACCTTCATGACAGCCTGTGAAGCCTCTGCATTTGAGATGATGCCTGCGAAAAGCTAAGGTAAAGAGATGGCACAGGAATGGATTTTTCACTCCAGAAAAAAAAGCTTTGTGTGTGAGAAAGTGGAAAATGTATATTTTTGAGCAGAGAATGCCTGTTAGTTTGCTTTCTGTGATTCTGTTAGGCTTTAGTCTAAGTACTTTGTCAAGGGCAGCTAGACCCTAGGACCTTTGTCCTAATGTTTGATAAGCTGACATAAATAAAGCAATTGACTACACCATTTTATTAATGCTGTATTCTCCAGTATTCTCTCAAGCTTTGTCATGTCTCAAAGTTTTCTACTTCAGCAACCACAGATTATCACCACTTATCATCTCGGTTTGCATCACGCCTACTGAAGCCAGGCAATTGGGGGAGGCTAGAGGGGTAAGCTTGCTGTACTTTCAGCATCTCTTACCTTCATTTTACTGCTTTATGTGGCTCTTCTCCACTCTTCCACTGACAGTGCAGCATCAGTGAATGTACATATCTGACTAGCTAAACATGATTAAATGGTTAACTAAATTTTGCTGCAGTTTTATGTAAAACCTATGGTTTTTTAAGTCAAATGTAGCATGCTGTTTGCATGTGTGTTTTAGCAGATGGCAATATAAACCACAATCCAATGCTGCTGAATTCAGATGCATAAATATTGCGGGTGTAACTATGTTTCTGTCACTCACACTGTAAAGCTAAAAGCCTTCTTTAGCAATTTGGTTGTCTTATAAATGAAGAAAGTAAATCTGATTTAAATTAATTAATGAAAGACGAAATTATTTTAAATATTTTTTGACATTAAGGAAGTATGCTAATTGATGGCTAATTTTCTCTATATATCTTGTTTCATGTCAGTTAGATACCCACATTGCATTGCTAATAATGTATTCATTTTACATGTATTGTTTATGCAATTCTGAGGTTATTACGAAAGCTACTGAATTTTCTTGTGAATGGATTAAATCATAAAAAGGGTCCTTGTAGCAGTCGGTTGATACTTACTGTACAATAAAAGCCTGTTAACTGAAGTGCAAATTAAATACTTATTTGCAACACATAATACAAAGCATTAAGTAAAAAAAAAAACAAAAAAGGGCTACATTATAGACTCACAATATGGAACCAAATATAGGCAGCTTCAGGACATGTTAAATATCCTTAGCAACCTGCTAAAGTATGACACGGGAAACAGTTTGCACTTGAGCAATTATCTGATAAGAACGAGTGCTCACAGTGAACCTATTGCAGTACATGTACACAGATACAGTGTGTATATGCTTGAGCACATGTACAGACACACAGAAAGGCACAGTACATATCTGCTTATATATGGACATAATAAAAAAAAGTTCATAATATGTATGAAAATTCAGTAGGCATATCAAAATTAGAGATGTCAGATAAGAGAGGATTTAAATAAGGAATGTTTTAGTCTGCCTTTACAGGGATGTGGATTTCCTGTAAAGTCAATGGAAGTGTTACTGAAATGCAGCTGGAGTAGCAGAGTAGTGAATTAAGTCAAAGCATTATTGATAATTGGGATTCATTTTTTCCGTGTTCATTTAGTGCAAAGAAAATAAATATAAAATAAACAGACTTTTATATATTATAATTTATTCAGCTTGTTTTGTCTGCCTTTTCAGACTCAAAAAATATTTTCTTTTCTGTTGGCACGTTGGGAGAAAGGGTATATGCCTTTCTTTTAAGATGTGTTGAAAATGAAGTGAAAAACATATCCGGAGAGATTATTTGTCAGGTAGTAAGAGACTATATGGATGAGGGAGTTGAAAGAAAGCTCATATAAGTCCCCCTAGATTACATGAGCTATCATTTACAGAAATTTTCCAAAGTAGACTGATATCTTTGATTATCCAGCTTTTTTAGCCAGACCAAGTTCTCAGCTGGCATAAATCGTGCAGTGCTGACTTTCATCAGCTGCAGATCTGGACCCTCAAGATCTTTGGGTTTCTGCTTTTTTTTTTTTTTTTTTTTTTTTTGGTTTTGGTTTTGTTTTTTTTTTTTCCCCAGCTGTTAATTTAAAGGAAATAAATTCATCTTTTGTAGCCCTATTTGTCTGCCTGATTCTTTATCTCAAAATAAATGAAAATAAGGTTTTGTAATAGAAAGTAGGTAGTCTTAATGAGAGATGGTGCTTCCCACGTTGCTGCTACCATATTCAATATACTTCATTGAAAAGGTGGAAACGATAGCCACTGATTATTTGTTAAGAAATAATCAGAGGAATTCTGAATGGGTGATTATATTTAGGAGGAGATAACAGCCTTTTATAAGAAAATTAGAGCAGCCATTAGGTGATCTGATTATGTTAGCTGCCAAAAACCCACAGGAAAGTCCTTTCACTCCATCTGTGCAGCCAGAAAGATGAGAATTGGCACGGGAGCTGTTAGTCTAGCTCAACATCGCTTTATACTGAGACAAATCTCTTGTGATTACTCATGAAGGTTTGAGAATAAGTTGGATGGGAAACAGTTGTCTGTTCCCAGTTATAATTTAAAGACACAGAGAAACATTGTCACACTTGGATGGGAATTTTAAAACCTAGAAATATAAAACTGGAATAAAATTGTAGCAGTCTGCTAAGCAAAGCTAAAGCAATGACCCTAATTTATTTCTGTGTGAGTATAAATGTATTAATCTACAACTAACAGTAGTGGTAGGCATTAACGTCCAACACTTTTCCAAAGTACATATCCCATTTTCACTAAATGTCCAAAAGCTTATAAAAGCAAAGTCACATGAAGAATACTTTAATTATCATTGTTAAGTTAAAGATTTCCTCCATTTCCATTTAGTACTGAGAGGCAGAAGGACATGAGTTTGAAACAGGCAGGATGCAGGCTGATATATGTATTTAGAAGTTCCTGGGTACTCCAGCTACTTGAGATGAGGAATACCCCAATTTGTATTCAGGAAAATCTAGATATTTTGTGTTTATTAAGGCCTGACACAGTACAGAAAAGCTGGGGAAGTGGATATTAAAATATAATCTATTGAGAATAGTAATTATTTTGCTTTCCAGAAAGAAAAGAAAAATTAAACAGAAAACATAATATTTGCTTGTTGTATTAAAATCTCTCTAATGCATGATGTTTGAAATGTTATATTCTGTCTTTGGAATGCATCAAGCAGTTTATATCGACTTTATCTTCAGATACAAACAAATAGACCATCTGCAGGCTGAACTTGATCTCACAGAGTGCGTATGTCCTACCTAACCTGTTGTTCTTTCCTGATCTAAACAGAGTTGTTATTTTATTTTCTATGAAATTTTTCATAAAATAAAATTTACTTTTCCTTTTTTAGGCATATGCATTAGCATTAACTTTGGAATTCTCTAATTCAATGCAGTATTTACTGGGTGAATGCTGCAATAATTATGTCTTTATTTGCATTTGCACAAACATCCTTTTGCCCAGTGGAAAAAGTTATCTGGAAGGAAGAGAATATGACAATATATTTCTGTCGCCGTTTCTGATTCAGGAAAAATAAAATGAGCCATTTTCATTCTAAGGGCATAAAAAGAAAGTGCAGTTTGGGTATGAGTTGTGGGTTTAACAGCAGCTAATCTCCCCCATGAGGTTATCAGCTTCTGGGTGATCCTATTTAAATCACCTTTGATACCACAGCAGGCCTTATGAAGCATATGCTGTGTCTAGTGTTGCCACAGAGAATGAATATTATTCACAGCTATCAGATACATGCTAAAACAGTATACCTCTGCTCAGGCAAGCTGATTTCCTTATTTCTGAGATTAATTTATCTTTATGTTTCGACAATGCAAAGACCTAATACCAGAAATGTGCTAATTTGTAAAGTTTGAATGTTGTAAACCTTGCTTATGGGAGGAATTTATAGTTGAATGCTTCAATAGCTTCACTTTGAGTACCTGAGTTAAATCAGGAGATTCAGTACTTCAATAAACTAATAAGTAACTGAAACATATTCATGCAATAATGGCCGTAAAGTCTGAAGTACTTTATGTTTGCAGTTGAAATTTTCAGAGACTGGAAAAAACCCCAAACCCATAATTTAGTAACCTACTGGTTGAGTTTAGTTCTATTTGTAAAAAACATTCACTGCAAGAGGATTTATGCAACTAGTTAAAATATAGTGCTACATGTCCTGATCTTGTCTTGCATAGCCAATAAATGCAAGAAGTGCATGTGAATGCTCTGCATCTGATCTCAGCTCTCCCCCATGGAAACTATGATAAGGAGTAAGCAGAGCTACTATCCCTGCAGCAGCAGCAGTTGCCAGCAGGATAAAAAGAATGCTGCCAGAGGGCTGCTACAAAAAGCAACAGCTCTCTACTACCACAGTGAAAACTTGGTACAGGAGTTTTTCCTTTAGAAAGTAAGTAATATTTTGCTTTTATAGTTTCGAAACAAATTAATAACTCTCTTGGTTTTGTATTTATTATTCATTTTTTGTTAAAATTTTATCTATACATGTCATGTTTGAGGAAAAATATTATAATGTAGCATAACATTCTTGAAAAGTCATTGAAAGTTGGAGCTCTGGCTTCATGCTAAATGATAATTTTTGGGAAAAAAGACAAAATAATATTAAGTGGAGAGATTCAAGTTTTTTTTCTTGAAATGGAATTTCCATAAACATTTTACTTCAAAGACAAATTATACCTTCAATTTTGGCTTTGACAGTTTAATTTTATTTTTAAATGCAAACGAGTATTTAAGTAAACAACTTAATTTCAGTTGAAAAAATGTTTTTAGAAAAAACTGTCTATTTCAATTTGAGAGTGCTGACCATGTCAGAAGGCCTTATTCCAATCATTGTAAAGATAGAAAACTGTTGGAACTGAGACTTCTCATGAAGGTTTTTATTTTGTCAGCATCTCCCACCAACAAAACCCACAAACCTGTGAGAAGGTTTTGGCCAGTCCCGTTTCAGTTACGTATGAGTTCATATTGCCCTGGAGGAAAAAGGAAACATGATGTAAATTAAAGTAGTTCATAAATTTGGTGCTTCTAAATGTCATGTCTATATAACACATCAGTCAGCTGTAGTGAGAAGTTTAAACAAGTTTGAAAGGTAAGTGCTTAAGATGTTGGGCAAAAGGGAAGCGAAGCTGCCCAGTTTGGCTATTCAAATGGAAAAGCAATGTGACCTTGCCCACACTATCAAAATATGACTTAATCGAATCTCATCCTCTAGCTAGGTCTTGTTTCATCTAAAGAGATGATGGATAATTTTTCAACTCCCATATTTCTGGAACATTTGCTTCTCTGACAACTATAGAAAATAAATGTATTGCCTAAAAATCCCTGTGCTCAGAGGCAGTCACATCTCATTTCACTCTTCTTTCTTCTTTTTCATTTGTAGACGTAGACAAACTTTTTTTTTTTTTTTTTTTTTAGGATACTTTCCAGTTTTAGGAATTTAGGGAGTGTTTGTGTTACCTTGCGTTAGGAAAATGCTTCACTGTATTTTTTCTATGCAGAAAAAATAAATCATTCTCCTTCTCACTTCATACCTCACTCCCCCATCAGATGTTCTCATAAAACATGAAATTGATATTTAAACTTTGCATTTTATCTATCCCATAGACAGTTATTTTGCAATGTATTTGCCTTTATATGACTAAAAGAAAACTAAAATGTATTACTGTGTTTGGTTTGTTATAGTTAAACTAGGTTTGAAGGAAGAAGGGGGAATTACCAGGCCCATTACAGACAAACCTAGGGGTGTCACACTGAGGGGTAGGAGTGGACTCGACAGTTCAGCTCAAGCACGCAGTATGAGCAACAAGCAAGAGGAGCTGGAGGCCACTGTGCAACAGAACAGCTGTGACCTAGTGGCCGTCACAGAAACACGGTGGGACGAGTCTCATAGCTGGAGTGCTGCAATGGATGGCTATAAGCTCTTCAGAAGGGATAGGCAAGGAAGGAGAAGAGGTGGGGTGGCTCCTTATGTTGGGGAGTGTTTTGATTGTATAGAACTCGAGGATTGTGATGATAAGTTTGAATGCTTATGGGTAAGAATGAGGGGAAGGGCTAACAAGGCTGATATCCTGCTGGGAGTGTGTTATAGGCCACCCTCCCAGAAGGAGGAAGCAGATGAGGCATTCTATAACCAGCTGGTAGAAGTCTCATGATCGCTCCCACTTGTTC
>NW_010104009.1:0-1106 GCF_000699245.1 Pterocles gutturalis | reverse complement strand
CCCGGCCGCTCCGAGGGCAGCGCTGGGCCATGCCCCGCCGTGTGGGTGTGCTGGACAGGCTCTTTGAGTAGCACGGTGTGGGTGTTCGGGTGGCTCAGAAAGCTTGGGGTAGGAAAATCTATTTGAAAAGATTGACCTGTTTCAGGCCCAAAAATCTATTTCAACAGATTCACCTATTTCAGGCCTTGGAGAAGGAAGTTTGAAGGCCGGAGGGTAAATCACTTGGGGGTTTTAGGAACGTTAAAGCAATGTTGAAGGTCTGCCCAAGGTTAGAGCCAGAAGCTGGGGCGAGAGCAGAGGTCAGGTCTCGTAAGCCCCTGGCAGGAACTGCAGAGTGCCAACACAACACAGCCACACGAGCAGGAGCTGCTGCCTGCAGCGTACATTTAAGGAGTAAAACGCTGCATAGGTCTGGCTACGTTAGCCCCTGGCTTTTGGCTACAGACTGTTAAATTAAACCTGTCAGGCCAACGGCGTTTTTTTTTTTTCCTTTTTAAACCAGTATGTTTTATTGAAGGAAACACATCCATTCCAGTATTTCTGTAGGGTCCTTTACTGAAGGCATTCAGGTATACAGGGTCTGTTTTTTGTCAGCAGCCAAGATCAATATGTGGAGGAAAAGTCCAAGGCAGGGGGTGTGTGTTACACAACAAAATAAACACCCACTTTAAAGGCTGTCAATGCCCTTAAAATAGAACATTTTCTCCCAATATGGTGCATCTCTCTTGAAAAAAGACAGAAGAGTTGTAACAAGGAGGACATACCTGATTAAGCTGACAAACACCAGTTTAGAACGAGATACTCACCCTCGAGCCAGCCAAATCCGGGGGCGAAAGCAGAGCAACCAAACCTCTGATTCCTGGGTGCAGAGCGGGCAGCTCGTACCTGGGGCTGTGCAGCGCAGGTACCATGCTCCTGCCTCTTCCGGAGAGGAAGGGCCCGGGCACCTCCGCAGCAGCGGGCTGCAGACAGCACCTCCTAAACCCCACCACCTCCCGACCTGGCCTAGCGGGAGTCACCGGGACATCCAAGCGCAGCTCACAACCGCCTCCTGCCTCCCAAACATCCCGGGAGCGGCCCGGCACGGCGGCAGCGACCCACTGACC
>NW_010104008.1:0-221 GCF_000699245.1 Pterocles gutturalis | reverse complement strand
ATACTCTCACGCTGGGGAGCCTGCGCCTGCCACCCTGCCTGCCCCCCCTGCCTGCCCTCCTGGAAGGGTCATGGGGAGGCGAGTGGGGGGTGCCCCAGGTTGGGATGCTGCCATTTAGGAACCCCCAGGTTGGGATTCCCTGTTTGGAAGCCTCTGGGATGCCCTGATTTAGGAGACTCTGGTTAGGGGTGCTCCCAGTTTGGGATGCGCCCAGTTTGGGA
>NW_010104007.1:5084-5306 GCF_000699245.1 Pterocles gutturalis | reverse complement strand
CAGGAGCGGGAGCGGAGGCGGCAGGTGGTGGAGAAATTTCAGAAAGCCCCGTTCGAGGAGATCGCAGCCCACTGCGGCGCCCGGGTGAGCGCTTTAAATCCTCTGCTGAGGGGACGGTGGCGATGTGACTCTGAACTTTGCCACGCCACCCTCCCCCTGCCCTGGTGATGGGTGAGAACCAACTGGATGCTCATCCCGTTCGTACCGCTGTGGTCCTCGAGG
>NW_010104007.1:4776-5072 GCF_000699245.1 Pterocles gutturalis | reverse complement strand
TCCACCCGCTGTGTGTGTGTTACAGGCGACGCTGCTGCAGAGCAAGCTCAACCAGATCTTCGAGATCACCATCCGGTGAGTCGGGGCGATGGCCGAGCGCGCTGTGCCAAGCACGGGTTCTCGAGACACCCCAAAACCTGCTGCTGGAGAGTGGGGTGCCTGTCATGAGCCATATGTGTCCCCATCAAGGATGCTCATGTGCTGGGGATGGGGCTTTTGCTATGACAGAGGGGACAAGGTTTGCTGAGAGCATCCTCTGGTTGGTTTGCCCCGGTTCTCAGCTATGGTGGCACTGG
>NW_010104007.1:3314-4745 GCF_000699245.1 Pterocles gutturalis | reverse complement strand
CCCCAGGCTTTGCTTCCCCACCAAACCTCTCTATAAACCTCCTCCTTCCATCCCTTGTGTTCCAGGCCACCGCCAAGCCCCTCCGGTACCATCACAGCCGCCTACGGCCAGCCCCAGAACCACTCCATCCCGGTGTACGAGATGAAATTCCCGGACCTGTGCGTGTACTGAGGGCAGAGCCAGCGCTGCGCACCTCGCACCCAAGGACCTCGGCGAGAGGCTGCTGACCCCGGGGGGAGCGCGTCCTCGGGCAGGACGGGTGGGGACAAGGACACCGAGGCCACCCCAAGATTCGTTGGCACCACTAACCCGTCTCCAGTACTTTATTTTGGGACCTTCTGCCAGGTTTTGGAGCGGTTGGTGGTGCGGGGGGCTCGGGGACGGTGGCACGGGGAGGTGGGTGGTTGCTGTGACCTCCCACTCCAGTTTTATTTTTGGAGAGGGAAGAGGAGATGCTCTGGCTCCTGTGTGCATCTTCCCGGCATAAAGCAAACCTGTTCCCCGGGGAATCCCTCCCTGCATCATCTCTCTGCCACATCGAGAGCTCCTGGCATGGGGCACAGTGGAGCTGGTGGGTGTAAAAGGCAGGAGAGGAGCTGGGGTGTGGTGTGCTGGAGCCTGGGGCAGCCCCAAAACCAAAACCTGCCGGAGCTGGTGCTTGAGGCAGGTCTCTGGACCACATCTGCATCTTCCCGGAGCCCCTCGTCGCGTGGCCAGTTCATCAGGGTGCCCGATGATGGGGACGGAGGGTCTGCCCAGTGCAGCATGAGGGTGGTGAGCGTCGCATCCCAGTGCGGGGACACACAGCAGCCTGGCTGGTTCCAGGTGACTTGAAAATAGGATTTGTTTGGGAAAACCTGCTTTTTTGTTTTGGGAAAACCCGTAAGAGCCGTGCCTCTCGCCTGGGTCATGAGCAGGATGCTCCCAGGGTGCTGGTGGGACCTGGAGCAGTGACACAAGGCATGAGCATCCCCAATATTAACACGTTAACCCACTCTTTTCGTATTTTGGGGTTGGGTTTTCAAGTTTTGGGGTTCTTGTCTCAAAGAATTATTTTATTTATTTTTTTTTTAGCAGAATCACTTTGACAAAGTCCAATTTCAACTCAGCTGAGCCATAACCACAAAGAAACCCCAGTGCTGCAGGAAATCTCTGCGATAAGGTGTTTTCAGGGTCCACCCCACAGACCCTGCATCCGGCCGGGTGCAGATCTGCCTCTTCTTGTGCCATAGGATAAAACCCGATTCGGGCTGGGGGGAGATGAGCCTATCGAGAGTTTTGCTTTAGACACACATGGGAGAAAATTCTGGGTCCTACCCATCCAAAACTGCAAGGTGAAGATGACAGGGATGGGGATAGGGCACTTGGGGGTGTTCAGGGGTTTATAGGGGGGGTTCAGTCATTCACAGGGGGGGTTTCAGTGGTTCCCAG
>NW_010104007.1:816-3265 GCF_000699245.1 Pterocles gutturalis | reverse complement strand
GGGGGGGATTTGGTCCTTCACAGGGTCTGTTTTGCTCCCAAATGCCTCTCAAGCATCGGTGCGCTAAGGCGAGCTTGGGCGCGCTCGCAGTGGGACCGTCCACCGCTGCCACCCCCCGAGCAGCCTGGGGGTCACTGGGGGTCTCTCCTGGGAACTCAGGCAGCCCCTTCCCCTCTGGCCGGCCGCGCTGCTTCTGTCTTTGCCGCATGGAGAGACGCAGAAGGGTCCAAGCGGGGGATGGAGCTGCTTCTGCCCAGCGCGGAGGGACGGCAGGTAAACGCAGCCGCTTCATGTTGGCGCTGGGTTGCTTCAGCCTCGACCCATTTCTCTGCCACCTCTCACTCTGCAGATCTTCAGGTCATTATTTTAAGCTGTAATTACACATTGCCATCCTCTTTTTTTTTTTTTTTTTTTCCCCTTCAGTGGCGGGGAAAATGGCGGATAAAGTTCACGATTGCCCCGAGGTCACCGCTTGTTTGTGTGCTCGTGCTGTTAATCCAGGTTTAGGAAATGATCTAGCTTAAGAGGACAGGAAAAACAAGGGTTTATTTCAGTCCTTGGGGCTGGATCACGGCACCCTGTGCTAACTCTGCCCGCTGCCCAAGGCTCTCCCCTTGCTGCTGCCTCTCCGCGGGGTCCCCATGTGGCTCTGGCCCCTGTCCCCAAGCCCTTTTTGCTCCCTGGGTTACACTTGGTCGTGCTTAAACCTGAGTTTTGGGAGGGCGAAGGAGGCTCCTGGGGGAAGGAGGGTTTGCTCCTAATGAAAAACATTAAAATTTTTAACAGAAATTAGTAGAAAAAGTGATTAACCCCCAAATTGAGGTAAAAAAATCTCTAAAACTCTTCAAAACCACAAAGAAGGGGGGAAGACGAGCACAGGGTTTGCTCACACAGGGACACCACAGGGCACAGCTTGGGGTGCCCATCATCCCAGAAAATACCCCTGGGCTCTGCTCCCGGACTCCAGTTATCCCTGCGGAGCAGCCCCCGGTCCCCCTCATCCCAACGCTTTTCCCTCGCTCCGCTCCCCGGGACCCAGCAGTGGGGACGGAGCTGTCACCCCCCAGCTCCAGCTGTGTCCCCAGCATGTGTCACCATGGCCCCTCCGCATTCTGGGACCCAAATTCCACCTGTAAATGTCCCCCCCCCCACCATGGTGTGACCTGTTTGTACATCACCTTTAGTTTAGATCCTTGTGGACGTAGAGAGGACAAAGTATATTTCTATAAACTCGGCGGTTTAGGTGCACGTGTGCGTTTCCATCGCTGTGTTTCGGAGCAATGTGTGTGTAACCGAGGGCACGGGGAGGACGGGGGTGTTAAAAAGAACCAAGAAGCCCTCGCTCTTTTCAAACACACCGTCTGAACGCCCTTTTCCAATAAATGTTGATGTTGCCGCCGTCGGGGCTCTGCTGTCTTGGCATCTCTCTACCCTGGGAAAGCCAAAAGGAGCGGGATGGAGAAGGGAAGGTATGGAGGGAGGAGGAGGAGGATGGCCACGATCCAGTGCCCCAGCTCTGTGCCCAGGATCCAGCCCAAACCGGGCTCCATCTCCATCTTTTATAATTCTGCATTTTCTCCATTTTTTCCCCCAGTGGGAAAGATTCCTGGTGTGCTTAGATGTGCACAAACCCACCCACCGAGGCTAAAATGGGAAATAAAACACCCGGAGAGCAATTTGAGGGGTCAGAATGTGCCCGGTGCCACCGTGCCGTGCAGCTCCTGGCTGTGCTGAGGACTCCTCGAGGACCTCTCTTAGCTGCCGCGGGGGTAAAAGCACAAACCTGAGCCCTCTCCTGCTTTAACAGCATTTCCACCACATTATACCGAACAAATCAGGATGTGCACCCCTGTGCATTGCAACCCCTGTCCCAAAAGGCTCCTCCTGGGGGGGTTCATCCCCCTGGGGCATCGGCAGCTCCTCTCTGCGCGTTTTCCAGCCCGGGGGGGAGCGGGAGGTGGTGGGAAGCACAAAGCCAGGACCTGAGATCAGCATCCCGGTGTCAGTGCTGGTTTTCTGCTGCCTGGGAAGGGTGTAAAAGGGGGAAGGGGCACGGTTATGCTTTGGCGGCAATCAGGGGGTAGCTGGGCAGAGATGGGCAAGGTTTCAAAGGTTTAAAGCTGGTTTCAAAGGTTTAAAACTGGGTTTCAAGGTTTAAAACTGGGTGGGCATCCTCCCCGCTCCCCATGCCTGTCCGGCGCGTGGATCAGAGCCATTGGCGTCTTTATCCCATGAAACCCAGGAGCAGACTCCTTCGGAGCACTAATTAAATTAAAAACTAATTAAAACTGGTTTTAAACCTGTTCTTAAACACCAATGCAAGGCACCCAAAGGCCAGCCTGCCTCCCTGCTTCACTGCCTGATACTTTATAATTAACGAAGCTTTTCCTAGAGCCCAGGCTCTGGAGCCTGGAGCTTAAGACTTGCTGGAGCCCCAGTTCCCAAGCCG
>NW_010104007.1:363-663 GCF_000699245.1 Pterocles gutturalis | reverse complement strand
CTTAACTTGAAAAAAAAAAAAATATATTATTGTTAATTTTTTTTTTTTTTTATAATTCTTTTAATCCATCATTTACAGTATTGTACAGCTCAGTGAAAATAGGAAAATCACCCGGCATGCTCCGAACTGGGCATCACCCCGCTCCCCGTGCGTGGCCGACGCCTGGATCGTTGGCGTCGTTATCCCGTGAAACCCTTCGGAGCGCTAATTAAGAACGACATAACGAGTGATCTCTAAGTGAAACACATGCCAGCGGGACACTAAAGCTATGGGCAGGGGGGTGGGATGCCCCTCGGGCTG
>NW_010104007.1:0-283 GCF_000699245.1 Pterocles gutturalis | reverse complement strand
CTCCGAGCTCATGAAGCCCCCATAGCGCTTGTCCTTCAAGGGCGCGTGCCAACGGAAATGCCGCATGCGGTAGGACCCGCCGGCCGCCTTCTCCTCCTCTTCCTCCTCCTGCCCTTCCTCCTCCTCTTCCTCTTCCTCCTCGGGCGGTGCCCCCAACGCCAGCTCCCGCCTGAACTCCAGCGGGTAGCTCTCGGCCGATTCTTCCTCCACGCCGTTGGGGTAGACCTTGATGGGTCTCCTCTTGCGTCCCACCGGCTTCCCCCACCGAAAGTGCTCCATGGAA